>NC_072452.1:9381496-9681496 GCF_027596085.1 Anoplopoma fimbria | reverse complement strand
ATTGGAACAATTTTTTGGGGTAGAAAGTATTCCAAGGCAAAATGGCCCTCTGTGAGATTGTTGCGTTATCTAGAAAAACAGGGAATCGTACTGGAAAGAGATGGATCACAACCTGAACACATGAAACCAACACTGTCTGCATGGCTAGGAACCAATTAGTTTGATTTGACCCTTTAAGAATGGGTAAAATGCCATTTAATGTTTCTATTGTTGTAAAAAAAATGTTTTGCTAAGAACATTTAAAAAGCAGATGCTACTTGTACTCCTATAACATTTTTTAGGGGGGAACAGGATGTACTGTATCAAAGGTGGCAGACTAGAAAGTTGCAAACAAGAAGAGGTACAGTACTCTCTCCACAACAAAAATGTGCACGTGTAAAGAGAAGAATTCTGTTTTAAAATGTTACGGTCTGCTCTTTAAATGGCTAATTCTTGTCTTGTGAAACATAAAAAAAAACAAAAGAACATGTGGCGTCAGGAAGCGAAGCTTTTCATTCTCACTGTCAGAATACCCTCGTAACTGAACAGATGTTTGCACCTACTTCAGTTCTTCATCGCTTTTCCTCCTCTGCCTCTCTTCCTCCATCTCTTTCTCTGACACAGACGCACAAGCATACACACACACACACGGAAATGCAGAAACACCCTCGGTTTGGCCTGAACTCTCATTTGGCCAATTACTCTGACCTTCCCAATTGCAGAGAGCATCCAAAAGCCTCTTACAGTGAATGTAACATTCCCTCCCTCCTCGCTCTCTGGAGAGATATTCAACATGCTCCTCCAACCCCACTGATAGGACAGTTTAGCTTTAAATGAGCCTGTTTTGCCTCAACACATTTCTTCCCGCATATCTTCCAGGGCTGTGGGTTTTATTGATCGCTGTCCTCCCATGGGTGTTGGTGCCTGGACTGGGGCATTCGGTAGCAGCTGGTTGGGCTGCTGATGGTTGTTAGCCCCGCTGGCTGCTCTGTTCTGGGCTTTGAGTGGTGCCAGGCTCAGCAGTTACCCCGCTCCCCTACAGCCCTGTCTGAGGACGCTTGTTAGGAGGCTGCCTAAAATAGAGGAGAAATATCTCCAGTCTCTCTGCACCGCTTCCCCCTCTCCACACGCCTGGCTGATTTTAGCTGGCTGTCTGGATTGCAGAGGGTTACCTGGTACCTCGAGCGCAGGGTTTAAGTAGCTGTGTGTGTTTGTTAGTTTAGGAGCATTAGATTGGGGCGCATCTCAGTCTTGTCTTGGTTGTGTTGTTTACCCACACATGTTTTGGATTGAGTCAGCCTACTGGGATTTTCCCCCAGGAAGGGTGACCGCGGGGGAGCTGAAGGGGAAGTCAGGGCACACGCTCTGCCTCTCCGCCTCCCCGCCACTACAAATCCTCGCTGGTTAGCAGCTCTACACTCATGCATTTTCTATCGCTCTAGCTGGATAATAGCCTGTATAGTTTTCATTCATTTTGATTCATCCTGTGCTCTCGGTTTGCTATTTCAAGCAGGACTTTTTTCATCCATCACCACTAGTTTGTGCTGCGGTTCTTCCACTCTGTCACTGACAACAATGTATTGAATTCTTGTTTTAAAAGCAATGTATCAGTCATGTGCCAGGTAAATAAACTTGTGGCCAAAACTCAGTGTTGCGGCAGTTAACTGTTTAAAACACATTTAAATTAGAAAACTAATTGAATTAGTAAATTGTATCTTATCCTGGGTCCCATCCAGCCATTTGCCTCATTAAACAGCTATCATTTTGTTGGCCAGTACTTTAATGGTTCCCCTATACTGTAGTTATACTGGAGTTTCATGGTGTCACAGACAGTCTTTCACAAATATCTAGAAACTGCTGGGGGTAATGCTCCCAGCAACACTGAGGCCAGGTGGTGCGCATCATTACACACAAATAAACCAGCCAATCATTGTTCATATAACCTTGATAGACACACTGACATACCGGCTATCAGACAGCGAGCAGTCAATATATTTTCAATTCCGATCACTCAGTTAAGTGTCAAATGCTTCATGGTACCTCTGCATTTCATCCTGGTTTATAGCACTCTTGAGGGAATCATTTTCTATAATTCATGCCTGTTTCACATTGAGTGGCTTCTTGATAAAAACGAGTAAAAGTTATGTTATTGTTTATATTTTACCTTCTTTAACTGTTCTTATAAATCTTCAAAAAGCACAGTTGCCACATCATCCGTCACCTCCGATGTGTGCTGACCAGGGAATGAACTCAATAGGTAAACGTTGGCTGTTGCAAGTGAAAAATCAGGTCATCTGCCACCATTTTCCTCCTATTAGGGAATATTATTTTTATAAAGCAATCCCTTAAATAAAAATAGCCAAGGGTTAAGGTTAAGGGATGCACCCATACACCTTTTTTTCCGACAAGTCAAATGAAATTCTGGTACTTGCTGATATCGAGTATCGATATTAGTGCTTAATAATACAATTACAGTTCTAACCATGACTTTGAAAACACGTTTTATTTTCATCAGATGTTCCTCACTTTCTGACTGTAACAACATAATGCTGTTGCTGACATTTTTTAGAATTAACACTGTGTTGTCGTGATACAAACAGAGAATAGTTCTTTGCAGTAGGGATGTTCATAGATAACAGTTAAAAGAAGAAAAAAAACTGAGCAAAACTCTGAGGACAGACTTCAGATTAGCTGGTCAACCTTAAAGGTCAGCCCACCTTAAGTGCGCCTTAGCTGTAGTTCAATTCATGGCCTTCACTTTAATCAGTAGGTAGCTGGCATACAAGACAGACACTTGGATTTTGTTTCCCGAGGAGTTGTAGTATTTATTTGCCGACAATTAAACTGTACACACACTGCACTGCTCCCTCCCTACCAGACACTCGCTGGGCGACTTATGAAGCTCAATTGACGAGTGGTTAACGCCACGTTGCCGTAATGGTGTCAGGTGCGGTTGTATTGGAGTACTTTTATGAGTAGGAGTACATGAGCACAGTATCGGACCTTTACCCAATACCTGACACCGGTATCTGTATCCGTGCATCCCTATTAAGGTTACATGATATATTCCCTATTTCTACTATCAGGTACCATTGACTCAGTGTTTACAGTTCCAAAGTGTTCTACACAGATTACAGAGGTGGCAGGTGAGGAAAGAAATACTTATTTTCAGACCCAGGCACTGACAAAGTGGCAGGTAGTGATCATATTAATAGCACAGGGAAGATATGAGTGATGCAGGCTTATCCCCCAAAAAAATGCCTCATAAGAGTTGAAATGCAAAATAAAGACACTTGGTCATTTGATAATTTACTGCTTTTACTGGCCTCCATGAGTTATTCATAGATGGAAATTGAACATGACAAAAATGTCCCTCCTTTAATCTTTAATGCCCCAATTCACCATTTCTTGTTGATTTAAAGCCTGTGCCAACATTGAATTAATTTGCATATATCCCAAATGTGAACTCATATATTCAGGGTCTGATCTTATGTAGAACATGCTGTCTGCATACCTCCTTATATCTTATTTATTTATATATATTATATATATATATATATATATATATATATATATATATATATATATATAAAACACAAAATATTTCCATGGAAACAAAGCGTGCTGCAATGGATCTGTTTAAGTATCTGAATGGGTTGTTAAATGGATTGTTGTTCTTATGAGAGAAATTATATTTGATAATGTTTATACATACAGTAATATCAAACATGAAAAGCCTGAACATGTATGGACTATCTGTGTGCCAGCAAATAATCATTGGCTTTCAATTCAATTTGAGACGTTTACCTGGTGCACTCTGCACAAGCTGGGTTATTACAGTAGTAATAATTACTGTGTATATAAATATATTCATACTCCACACATTTCTTTTCAACATGTTGGAGCAACAGTAATGGCTTTTGAAGCCCGCGTTTGATGGCCTTAACAGCAATACGTGTGAAAATCTTATACTTGAAATGTGTCACATAGCAGCTGATAATTTAACATTAGAGTAAATCATAGAGGATGAGCAATACGTAAGACTGTAATGAAAATACAAGCATCCATAGTTGTAACATGGAATGGCGGTGGTAAAGAAAGCAACACTGGATAATTAATTTGATGTAGGACTATCAGCTTTCTTGGCTTCACTTTTTGGGTTATTTTCTGTAGATTCAAATGTTTTTGACCTTGTGCAGTTACACGGCTGTGATCATATAAAACAGTTAAACCTTCCTGGTAAGAATCCAGAATACCTGAGGCATCCGATTTTTAGTGCCACTGCCAAAAGAAAAACCAAGAAAATAAATAAAATACTTGCTTTCTATTATCCTGTAGCTCTTTCTCTGTTAGTGTTGGGAAATATTTCTTGCCCACATCCATACCTGAGCATTGAGTTGGAACTTCAGGAGGGTGCTGTTATCTGCCCAGGTAATCTGGTGTGCAGAAGGTGGAGTCAATAGGGAGGGGCAAAAAATTCTAAAAACTTAAAGGTTCAATTCACCAAATGCACACAAAAGCTGTATCCCAATGAGCGCTTGGTATGATAACCAAATTATGAAGGTCTTCTCTAGTTCTGTTGAACTTTGAGTAAAATGTTGCCAAGTTTCTGTCCTTCATGGTAAATGCCCCACTGCTGAAATTTCATCTTTCATTTAGGATGTTTAATTTGAGAACATAATTGTGGGTTAGTTTATTTTGAAGTTGCCAACATTTGTAATTGACTAATACCATATAGTCAATGACAGACTGATTGTATAATGACCTGCCATCTTCAAGAAAACAATGTGTCCACATAATGAACAATTTAACATATAGTAGAAAGTATCTGATACACAATGTTTTGGAATAAAAAATGTTGTGGTATCTAGATCAAATTCAAGGTATTTGTAACAAAATTAATTTAAACGATTCCCAGCCCTGATCCCAATTTCCTTACTACATAGTAATTGTACACAGTATGTCCTATAAAAGTAGTTTAGGTGTATAATATTACACTTGTTGTTAGTGCACAGGACGTCAATGTACCTACTTCCTGTTTTATACTAACATACCATAAATAACTATGAATCAATCTGGTACTTTTGGTACCCCACGTTAGTTTAATAGAGATAGCAAATTTGCTTTTCAAGGATTTAGAACATTTTTGGGGGGCTTTCTTCCTTGAGCTGTCTCACCACCATTCATAATATGTTCAAATGTTTTGCAGCCTTGAGTAGCTGCTTCATTTCCTTCTAGCATTGTACTTTGGCACAATAGTTTACATCAACAGCACAATCAAAAATCTAGGCTGAAGTTTATCATAGGTTTGCGAACATTTTTGAAAATTGGCAAGCAGATGAGCATAGCGATGAGGCTAAATAACTGTGTGAAGGTTATCTGTGAAAAGAGTCCGAGCTATGTATCTGGATGAATACCGGGGCTGAGGAGTAATAGACATCCAAACATGAAGTCGCACTGACAGCGGGCTCAACTCACAAGACATTAACTGTTACGCCACTAACACTTACAGCCAAGCCAGCTCCAAACCCTTTGATTCCCATTTCCCTCTTTAACTGGTCATGAAACGGTGAACAAAGTCACGACATCATACCGCTTCCCAGGGGCTGAACTATAATGTGTTTGAATGTAATATTCACAGACAGCTCAGTGACTAATTCGATATACAGCACATCATCTAATGTACAACACATCATCCTCACTCTAACACTTCCAGACGGAAAGTCAATACATCCGCCACAGTTTTGTGTAAAGCACGAGGATAGATTCTAATTTGCCCAAATGTATCAGTAGTTCTCACATAGCCTACATGCTAATCAAGCTAAAGACATGCCAACAAAAGTGACATGCTTAATTAGAATATATCATCGATATCAGTTGCAAGGCATTACATTTTCAGTTTGTTTCCATACCATATTGCATAATCTTACAATCTGTGCTGTAACTTGGAAGCAGGTTGGTGCACCACTCACTACATCTTTAGCACTACCATCCCAACAAATCTTAATGTCAAAACCACAGCTCCAATACTGTGAGGATGGAATTTATGCAGATTTTTTTGTATTTATAGGCGTCTTCCTTGGCTTTTGGGTAGAAAATATGATCTGCTGCCAAAGTTTATGGCTCATGGAAATGATCGAGAAACGGCAACCAAATGATTTCTATAATGTGATCATGACAAGAAAGAATTACGTTCCATATCCGCTCTTGTTGTTAGAAGCAAATCATTGTTTTAAAAATGTAACATGTGTATTATAGTTTTGAATCCTGGCTGTCAAAGACCGTGTGTGCGTTGTCAGAGACAAAGCGCTGCGTATCCCATTGTGGTTAAAATGCCTTTTTTCTGCATCCTGTATCTGACAAAGCAATAAACGAAGCTCATCATATTGACAAATTCATAAGTGACCTACATTAAAAAAAGAAGTTGGGTAATGTTAAACACAATTCCCGGTAAAGCACCTATAAATTAGCATGCAGTAGCATCTGGTGGAAGGTTTTCCCGCTTAGTCCCTCGGCTCCTGTTAACAACTGGAACTGAAGTCCTTCTCACCTTTATGCTTTGTCTCCTCTGTTAAAGAGAAGAACAAATCTATTCGGTCCTTATGGGATGAGCTATTTTCAAAAAACGCCGTTACATCTATCATATTTACTTTTCATGAGGGCCATCTTGAGCTGGTTTATAAACTGCCATGAAGCAGCAGCGCGAGAGGAGACCGATGCACCTCTCTATCACCACTCCACCCGCTCCCAAAAAGGAGTGAAATTAATTAAATTCTGGATGAGACAAAGGCTTAGGACATAAAGGGCTGCTGTTAGCATTTTTCTAGCCCATTGATTCCTTGTTACTACTGCACATTATGGCCCCCTGAACCCTCATAAATCAATTTATACCCTATTGTCCTTTTCAGAAGGCTTTCTTCACTGTTGGCTCTAACATGGCCGAAGTGACAATAATCTATTGTTTCAGTTTAAAGCTCAGTGCTGCACCTCAGACCCACGGCCACAGAGGCCAGCAGGATGTATGTGCTGCCTGCGGGGAGAAGGGGCTGACACATAAGGGTTTAAGCTATGCAACATCCATCTTTGTCTTACATACTGTATCATAAACTTAGAAGATACTGCTGAACTTTAACTACCTAGAATACACGTGGATGCATTATAACAAACAGATGTAAGAGAGAAATTCAGTCGGACTATCCTTCAAAAAAATGCGTTGAGTGGTAAATGAAAATAGATTCTCCACTCCGTGCTTTCTGGGGTTGTTGGAGTGCGCTTGTAAATTGAAAACTGTTAAACAGAAACATTTAAATGCATCATTTCTCTGTCTGCTGCATGTTTAGTTTTTCATGATTGTAGCTTCAAATGTCCCCGAGGTGTGTGTTTGGCTGGATTATAATTTATTTTTACAATTTGGTTCATCAAAAGGTTCTACAGGACTGGAAATTAAACGTGTGACAAACATACAAAGCTAGAAATTAAAATATCATTTCCTAAAGTAGACCAGTTGCAAACTCCTCAGCTACAAGAAATACTAGATAAACATTATGAACTCCTTACATGTTTAAGATGGGACTTGTGTTCCGAGGAATCCATCTAATCAATTAAACCACAAATACATTTCAATCATTTCAACCCTTATTACCAGTGTGCTTCAGAAAGTTAATGTGTAGTTTTTAAACCCAAAAGTGTGTTGCAGACTGTGACTAGAGAAGTGAGGAAAAACCCAAGAGAGGAAAAACAAAAAGCTTTTCTGTGGGCAGAATTGTTTACAGCTGAGTTACATCGGACTCCAGATCGATTCCAACTGGTCGGTGGACTGACATTAAGTAGACCAGTGAAGCAGCTAGTTAGACACCAGAGCTTAGCCTGAGATCATTATACAACAGCAGCAGGCTGCACCAGCCACAACACTGTACTGTGTCTTCTTTATGCTCATGAAGACATACAGCACATGCTTTTTGTTCCCCCTGATGGCTGCCCTATTATCTTTATTTAGTTTTATATCAACCTCTGTGGTCGCTTTAACTAGTTAGCGTTTTCTCATCTAAACAAAAAACTGAGAAAAGAGCAGAGAAAAATGGATTCATTAAACACTACGGGTTGATCAAAAACAAGCTTGTCAAACCAGTAACAGACCTGTTGTGTATTGCATGTTGTGTGTTTTCAGGCAGGCAGGAGGGCCAAACCAAATTTTAACACACCCACTCAAAGCAATGTTACTCTGGAAGCAGTCGGGAGCCTCTATTGCCTGATTTGCATGCTGGTTCTTCATCTGTTCGCCAAATTTAACAGTCTTCGATCAATCAATCAGCAGACATAATTTCATTTGGAGGGTTTAATGTGTCCTTTTGTACCCACAACATTTTTGGAACACTTTTACTTTGGTGGTTTGCTTGTTATTTCAGCTAAAACAGGAGGTCCTCCCACAATCTGTCACTCACAACTTTTCAATTTGTAAGCAGCGATCTTAAATACAGAGCTAGAAGCGCAGATGACAGACAACCTCAATAACAATTAGAAACTAAAATAAGAACCTTTCACCTGGAAACATGCACTTATTTAAGCTCCTGTTCAAAAAGTACCATTCACTGTTCAGAAAGCACTTATAAGAGCACTGGCTTTCACATTTTACTTCCCTCAAGTGCCTCATGCATGCTGTGCAGTTCGATCTCTTGGCGACAGTAATATCTAGTCGGGTGTGTGACTTGTTGAGGTGTGACGGCCTGGAGATATTGGTGTGGGAAGGTGCCGCAGAGCGCTCAGAGGTCAGTCTGGGCCAATAGTAACCTGTGGGCACAGCTGTAGGCCCTTCTCTAAAGGTCACCCAGGCCTGAACCACGCACCCTATCAACCTCCATCACTGAACGCTCCATAATATCACTTGTGATGTCACCCTTTTTGCTTTAAAATAAACCTATATGGTTGTAATCCATACATGCAATTTCACCTTTTATACATCAGGGCAGAGCATCATAGCTTTATTCTCCTTGCACGCATTTTTCTCAAGAGGACAAATTACAGTTATATACTAAGCTATTTCTATTCCTCCCTCAGCTGCACATACACTATACAGTGAAGACCACCCTGTCCCCTGAGCATTGACAAAAAGCATTCTGGGAAATATACGGAGGTAGAAGTACCTGTAGATGATGGCATGTTGAGGGAGAGCAGGTCAAAGGAAAAGTAAATCATAACACTAAATAACTACTGGAAAACATAGAGCATTACAGATTAATAATGGCCAACGCTGTAAAAGGACCACGGGGTCCTCTACAGATTAACTTGCCACCTATAGGACACAGCTCTAACTATGACATACTGTAGTGTAAGGCTGGCGTGACGTACTAAATGGACCACAAGGTATGCAGACCTTCTGAGGAAGTGATGCTTCACGCTGTGTTTATACGGTTGATTAAGTGCTGATGGTGCACTATAAACAGAATAGTCATAAATTGCTTTCTTCAACCTGTTGCAGCAATAACCAGACAGATCTGGCTGTCACATGTCTCAAGATCATTGTCTCAAATGAACAAAGTTACTGTAATGGAGGGCAAACTGAGCATCTGATCGTTTTCCTTCCTTCTCTGTTATCGGACATCTAATAACAAGACTAAAAGTGTATTATCCACCGTTAAATGCCACAATATTGATGTGTTTAATGTAACAAATTGAATAATGTCAGTATGATAGTCCCACAGGTAGTGGGGTTAACAGTGTCCATTTTTGGATTACCATAAGGTCATTGGAACGTTCACGAATTTGATATATTATGGACCCATTTAGAGTAAAATTGACGATAAGGCAGGGTATGCTTCAGGGTAGGTAGAGACCTCACGCTTCATCTTAGAACTTAAACCCTTTCACAGTGTGTTCACGATGGTGAATTGTAACATTTTGTTTGCCTCAAAAAGCTCCAACCTCTCGTGTCACTCCTGGTTGCAAAAACCAAGATGTCGACGGCCAAAAAAACAAAATGTCGACAGCCATAATGACAAACTCGAGGCTTCAAATCCAAAGTCCACAAACCAATGGGTGAAGTCACTTTGACTACGTCCACTCTGCTCCTTCTATACAGTCTATGGTCTGTTGTTATACTAGATATTAGTAAGTGCAGTGAGAATCTACTCCTTCACTCTTATAGTAATGTGTTTCTGTCTATTGTGATGAAAAGCTGAAATTAAGTGCGATGGCTCCATTCCTTTGCCATCACTCACTGCTGAACTTTTAATACACTGAGAAAATGATGCTCCTATTGATAACAGCAGTGGATGGATTATTTTCAATCATTAAGAGTGCAGCCTTCTGGCAAAGGATTATTGCTGCCATTACACCTGCATGACATTTGTTTGTGTCTTAAAGGTCAAACATACATACTTTTGGAGCGGAAAGTTGGTTTCTCATTAGTTGTAAGTAAAATGAAAACAAAACAAAGTTCCTTTTTTATAATTTATAGCCTTTATATATTTAAAAACAAGATGGATGTGGGTGAATATATTTATCATTGTGGATAAAATGCATATTCGATTTGATATTTCAAACCACAGTAAGAGGTACTTTAGCAATACCCCCTTCTCATTTCCGGGATATTGATTTCACAGTGATTTCTATTATAGGGGCAATAATGTTTATAATAAGGTTTTTCCATTAGCATTATTTCTTAAAAAAATAGTTTCCAAAGCTATATGCCCATCTGAATGCATGTGCTCCCTGCTGTTGTCACCATCTTGGAGATGTTTCATGTAAAGCAATTTCATTTCAGGCATCCTGGGAGTCAAGCTAATTCAACCAGCTGGAGCAAAAGAACCAGCATGAGGAAAAGACATAAGGTTAAGCAGATAATGTGCTCGCAGTACCAAGCTGTCATCCGCTGCTTCTCCTCCGTGTTATTTTGTTTGCTCTACGTTTCCTAATGGCCCTTTTCATTCCCATTCCCAATTTGCGTGCTGTCGGTGCCGGTCACCGCCACCGCAAGGCGAAGATCGCCATGGCCAAGGGCACGTCCGCCCGCCTGTGACTCCACTGTCAGCACTAATGCATTCAGGGCAGAGCTACATGCTTTTTCAGGTGTGTCGCAGGCTGCAGCGTCAGCAGATTGTAATCAAATCCAATCTGGTATTAAAAGACGATCTTGACACTTGACTCCATCGGAAGAAAACAGGGAAAGTTAGTGTGTGTAATGGGATTGTAGACCAGTCGGCGATGATCCTCCTGGTCACCTTATAAAACTTAATATGGATTGCACTCTGGATTTAACCTTTTTGAAGGGAGTCAATAATGATCCTTCGACGTGCACCACGGTGTTCTGAGCATGCTCAGTGTGACGTGTTGATGCATGACTTCCACTGTTGGTTGGAGGTGAATAAAATACAACAACACAACACATACTCCTCCGTCATGAACAATACAAATGGTTCAGTCAACGACGTATATCTTCACGGGACGCTTCGCCCCTGATTTGGCAACCTGTTTTCATACGTATTCCCGCTGGCACATCGACTTCTCACTTAAAAAGCACTTTGATGCGGGCGTACGTGAAACTGGCCTTAAATCTCAGTCACTGCTCAGCGAGGAAGTGTTAAGCATTCATCTACGCCTTCACTCATGTATTCATTCAGATGCACAGTGTCACCTTAAAGGGAGAAACTGAATTCAGAGGAAAATCAATATGATAAACTGCTACCTGTTTTGTCCCTAAATTGTTTCAGTTTGGAAATCGATACGGGAGCCAGAGCCATTCATCACCGTTTGAGAGAAGTGGGCGCCCCGCGGGAAAATATTAGGGCCTCCATGTGGAGCAGAAAAAAAAATTAAATAAAAGGGGAATGGGTGTTAGTGTGAGGTGGGTGAAAAGGGAGGCACGCTGATGGCAGGCAGGTTGAGAAATAAGGAAAGAAGACAAAGAGGAAAAATACAGAGTACCGAGAAGGAGAAGAAAACAGGAGAGTTGTAAGATGCTGCTGTCTCTCCATCCCCCCCCCCCTCTCTCTCTCAGAAGGATGGATGACGTGCAGGGGTTTATCAGACTCTGACAGACGCAATAAAAAATAACCATCCCAGTCTGGGAAGCCTGCTCAAATTAATACAGTGCAGCAGGCAACGTCTGAGCCGGGTCATTAGGGGCCGCTGACAGCGTCATTAAGACAACGTGCAGATTATAGCGGCTACATGTGACAAACTGCCAACGTGGACTCTGCCATGTTCCTCAGCTGACCTTTGGTGAGCATCATCGTGACTCTGTAAATGAGGACGGAAGGTAAACGAATCAGGGGATACTGTGAGTGGTTATTATGACAACGGCGAACCATTGTCTTTTATTGCCGCGGCTTGTTATGGCTTATTGCTGTTCTCTACAGATGTGGAGGATAATTTAGTAAGTCAGAATCCACTTAAAACGCTGTTGGTGTGTTTTCGTTTCAATAAATGACATTGTGAATCAAGTGTCAGATTGGCATTTAAAACCTATAAAACTGCTTATGTGTCCATCTAAAACATTCAAACGGCAGATTACATTTGGATCTATTACAGGTTGTAGATGCTGTAAAATTTAGATTTCACTGCCTCGCTGATTGTCTTAAGAGTTACAAATTCAGAACTCAGATGGTGCAGGAGAAGGAAGTAAATAAGGATAAGAAACAGTGATATGAATTTAAATAAACCATTAGCAAATGATTGCAACTGTTGTGCTTTGAAAGAAAAGTATGACCTTTTTGTTTTGGTGTTAATTAGAGGAAGTTTTGACAACTAGTGCCCAATGGTATTACATGGGCTGCAAAAATGTTTTGTTTGCTGTTTTTGGCTCTACTTCTTATTTAGTGGGACATCATTATGCATCCGTTTTGGGTAGACATTAAAAAAACAAATATTCTTCTGGATTGCAATGAAACAAGACATCTCGTTTTTTGGAGAAGTGATATTCACGCTGGCAGAAAGTCAAGTTAATTAGATTGTGTGGTGTTTGCGATCTCAGTGTGTTTACTTGCACGTTCAGAGGTCAAAATCAAACACTACATTTGGCATGAGTTACGATAAATTGCAGTATTGAGCATAAAATACACACCACAGAAAATACCACAAGCTCTTTGTGTTGCATGCACCTCTGTCAAGACTGGGAGGTTCAGATGAAGAAACTTCCTGTCAGGGAAGCCGTTATGGTGTAAAACTAATCCAACCTAGAGTCTGCCAGGCCAGGTGAAATGTGAACAATACAAGTATTAGTCATTAAACGCACTGCAGCCTTTGTACGCAATGTTACAGGTGAATAGATGGACCAAGGGGAGGAAAATTACTTGGCAACAGATGTTTTCTTTTTTAAAATTTTCTATTTTGAAAATGAGATGTGCAATAGTACAGCCTACCATGAAATTAGCTGAGAGTTCTAGTACACTGTTGGTTTCAAAACATAATATGAATACTAGTATGTTTGTGGGTAACTGCATCAATGTGTCGCAATGTGTCGTCGTACAAATAACTGTAGACTCTGATATACAGTGATAGGGACTTACTTGACTTGGAGGGCAACAAAACCAGGGCCATAGCTGCCAGTGGGGACACGGAGGTCTCGTCTTCCAGATTATTACTGGACATTTTGGGGCTTTGTAATGGAAAGACTTTCCTTTATATAATAACCAGGCGGCAAACTGAATTCAATCTTTCATTCTCTCTAATGTCCATCAGGGGGCGACTCCTCTAGTTGTTAAGAAGACTATGAGAAAATGACCCTGCTTATCACTTGATTTCTTACCTCAGTAAGCATTATTAACATCAGCTTAAGGTCTTAACTGCTAGTTTCAAGTCTTCTGCAATACAGCATTATGTTCATTTAGTAAAGGATGGTCCATTTAGAGTAAAATAGATGGCTAAAGCAGAGTATGCCTCAGGCCGTGGCTACCTTGTGATTAACAGATCGCTACAGCACAGCGTTGTCCAGTCTAGGAGTTGTCTGTGTTTTTGTCTTAGAAGTTTAACCCTTTCACAGTGTGTTGTAAATTCATGAGAGTTAGGGTACTAACCAGGATCACCAGCTTGGATTAATGTGTAAGCACGCTAATGTATTACTAATTAGCACTAAATACAAAGTACAATTGAGTCTGCTGAATGTCGCTAGTGTTTTTTTAAATAATGGTGGAGCTAGATGCTAGTTATGTTAGAAGTTATTATAACTAATCTGGAGGGGAACATGCAGGTCTGTTCTGCTAGGAAGAGCCATGGGATCACCAAAGTCTTTAGGATCTGGGGAACGTGAAGATTTGTTCAGAGAAACATCTGTCCGATAGCCGTTTAGATATTTTAAGATTATCATCATATGTTTTGTTGTCAGAGTTTTGATTTCATTTGGAAGTCTGGCATATCAAGTTTGGTATATTGCAGGCGTTGAGTTTGCGTGAAGCTCTGACCATGCATCACAAAATGCTCCAAAGGGAAGAACCGTCTAGTCTTTCTGCCCTGGTGTCAGTGTGTCGAATTCCCTCTGAATCAGGCATTCAGCATTTTGTTATGTGCATCCATCACTGCCGCTTTGTTTGGCGGGTGAAACAGCCGCGATAAATAAAACACTGAGGTGGAGTACTCTCACCGCTGTAAAGCACTGATCACGGAGTTCATTGCAGCACTTCGGAGTGAGAGCAAACATGATTTCTCATCACCATCTTTTCGGTTTCTCTGTGCGATGGGTGCTGAAAAATAAATCCATTTTGTATAGATGTGGTTTGAAAGAGTCAGAAGCAGATAACGCACAGCTGTGTGTGTTTTTTTTTTTTTTTTTTTTCTCTTTCTTCTATTTAACAAATATCAATCATAAAAAGTCAAATATTTTATGATGACATGTTTTAGTAATCCAGTGATGCTTTATGAAATATTTAAAGCAGGGGTATGTTGGTGTTGACTTTGATCACTGGCGGCCTTGCCTGTCTTGTGCAGCTCTCCTCCGCTGTCAGACTAGATCAAAGCCCACAGCAACATGTGTTTCAGGCCAGACTTTTCCCCAGAACTCACATTCGCCTTGTTCTGCTTATCTGCAACAATGATGACTCCTTAATATTCAACGTGCTGCGCGGACTTCATTAATTTATTTATTAGCCTGCCTCATGCTGTGTGTCACTCCGAAGAGGACCCACTGGTGCGCTCATGAAGACACTGGGACACAAGCTCTGATTTGTGACTCCAGTCAATGGACCAACAGAGACGAGGGATTCCACCCAGGCAAATTAAGCCATGCATTGTAAGGCAAGCTGTTCTCACAAAGCTGTTTTGTCAGAGTTAGTCAGACAGGAGGATTTAAATGACACCGGTGCTGCGAAAAATAACTCTTTGAACATAAAAAAAAAACCTTTCTTGGCTTTATTTGTGAGAGAAGAGACTTTCTAACAGGGTTTTTAGACATCTCTCTGCAACACTTACAAATAACTAAAAAGGCATTCTGTTCTAAAAGTTAATGTTGTGAAACCAGTGAAAGAAGATTTTTGATGTTGGCATTGAGAATAACCCAGCAGATGTATTGTGCATAAATGTATCAATTCCCCCAGCAGAGCACCACCCACTGAAGAACTTATTTTGGTGCAAAGTGACACTACTGTGTACACACAGGGGTACGAAACAAAATTCTAAAAAGTAGTACACATGTGGGAGAAATATCTGTTACTTGGAAATATTTTGTTCCACTAATCAGCTAATTTACCATGCTACTTAATACTAAATTCCCTCAATTCAAATCTAATTAATTTTGTTTTAGCCACATTAGCTGCATGGGCAATGTCGGTGTTACAAATATTTGGAGAAGGGTGTTGTTTTGGACTGTATGTATCTATAAGGTTTAACTTTCCAACTACCTTTGCTAAGCATATCTAAATATGTTGCACTGTCAAGTCACAAGTCATTTAGCTGCAGCACACGTTCAAACTGACTTTGGAAAACACCTCACAAATGCAATGAGTTTAGTCTAGGTGAGGCATTCTTTTTTTAAATAAAGGAATGGATGAAAAACAGTGCAACCCAAAACATATGGTGTCTTTGCGCTATGAAGCCTTGGTAGGGACAGATGCCCAACATGATATGGCAACTCACTGTAGGAAAACTGTTATCTTTAACTTCAAAGAGACTGGGGAAAAAAGTTTGAGGGTAAA
The DNA here is from genome assembly GCF_027596085.1 of Anoplopoma fimbria. Taxonomy (NCBI): domain Eukaryota; kingdom Metazoa; phylum Chordata; class Actinopteri; order Perciformes; family Anoplopomatidae; genus Anoplopoma; species Anoplopoma fimbria. The sequence continues at coordinate 9,665,399 of NC_072452.1, read as the reverse complement.
ATCAGATTGCAGCAAAGTGCTATGGCCAGAGTCTCAGCCAAGTGGCTCAGCCAAGTGGCTCAGCAGTCTAGAGTCTGGGAAGTGATTGAGAGGAACAAGGGTCCCGGGAGACGGAGCTCTAAGTAAGAGCGATTCTCTCTGCTCTCTCAAAGTATGGACCACCATCCCGGTGACCTTCTTCTAGCGTGCGGATGAAATTGGATGATTTCTTGCTGGGGCTGAAGAGGAGTGACAGGTGGCTGTGCTCCCAAGCCTGAAGGAGAGTCGGTCTACTCAATCCGGCCCCTGACTCCTTCCCTTCCTCCGCCGTGATCAGGGAACATCTACAACATCATCACTTATTAATGGCCAGATATGAAAAGTGATATTTCAATCTCACTGGACATTTGAGATGTTCCAATATATGCATTTGACTATTCTAATTTGCAAGTGGGATTTAATAAAAATGCAATCATATGTGCCACGTGAACTCAAAAAAAGGTTCATTTAAATATAAGTGACACTGATCAGCACTTCCAGACATTATGTTTATTTATGTGTTTTATTTCTCGGTAATTACACGTCATGTCTGTTCCTGTGGAGCTTCTGACATTTGATCAGTTTAACTTGCTCATGTTGAGCCAAAAGAGATTCCATTTTGACTTTCAAGAAAGCACGTAAAGTTTGTAATGTGTAAAGTCTTCCACAGTGTAGCTGTGAGCAGGGCTTTGGCTTGAAAACCAAAGAACTGAGACTCTAATCTGTGATGACACGCTGATATACAGCTTGGAGCTGCTTCATTGACCATGAATGGGAGACTGACTTTGTGTACTCATACAATGTTTGCCTGAAGTTTTCCATCCAAGTGTGATTTATATCCATGGTGCTATAACTTTCAAAGCAGAAAATGTGCCTTGTTCCCAGGAAATTAATTCTGAAAACTGTTGCGGACACGTTTTACGTCATTTGGTATTCATCTTTATTAAGCTGCACCTTACTGAAATATCCGAGACACACTTTACTGTACGCATGCACACAGGGGTGTGCATTAGGCAAACGCACAGTCATAAACACACTGCTTCAGCAGTGACACTTTTTTCCAGCCAGACAGAGCAGCAGTCTGACTCTGCAGGTTGCCGTGGCTTCTCCAGACCTAGGGGAGATTGAGCCACCTAGGAGGATAAAGCACACCGCAAAAAATGTTTCATCACTATCATCCGAGCAGGTCTTCTGAGGCCCCTAAAATGCACATAACCACTCTCCTTCAATACTGTGTTAATACTGTACACATTAATCCTTGAGCGGAAGGAAGACTGATGAGAAGAACAATGGATTTACCTCTTTCCTCTTTGTCATCTTTGTTCTTAATTTGCTCAGCATTGTTTGTGCAGACCAGCTCCCACTGGTGCTCTATACAGAGACAAAATAAAGAAGAAGAAAAAAACCTGAAAATAATTAATGAATAAAAACCCTCAGGGAGGGCTTTTAAATCTACATAATATCAAACCGTAGCTTTTTCTTTCTTAATAACAAGGCGTATTGGGTTCTGTGATGTATTTCTTGCATGCCTAATTACTGAGATATGAATTATCTCTCGTCCTTTGCAATTTAGTAAATAAATCCCAAAGGGAGCTCATTTGAAGCAGGAAATAGGCCATATTTCTATGTGGAGAAACCACCATGTGAACCAAGTTCCATAAGGGAAATGTATAACCAAATCAGTCATGTAATAAAGAAAATCAAAGCACCACACTACCTTGTTTACTCAGAGGATGGCAACATGCAATTTTTTTGTCAGACAGCAACTATTTTGCTTGTCTCCGAAACACATCACAGCAGTTGTTTGCTATGGAACAAAAAGGGGAGATTAAGATCAATAAAATAACAACGTAGTCCTCAGTAGAGCTCAGTGCAGGTAAAGAGCTGGTGAGAGCCCAAACAGAGCAGACCTATAGCTCAGTTATTCTGGGTCCATCTGAGCAGGCAATGGGCAGCCCTGCAGGTAACTGCTCTCCCTGAGCTGAGACCACTCCAGACAGACTGCAGTAATTTACATTGACAAAGCTGTCAGAGGAGAGGTGGCCTCCCGCATGGTGATGGATGCCAACCTGGGAGGAAGAAGAAAAAGAGAAAGGAAAGGAGAGGATTCAGGAAATGAGAAAAGAGCAAAGGCAGATATCAGATCTTTTTTGGTTGTAGTATTTGAATAATACTGAGCCCACTCATTAATAAGACAGTGAGTAATACAATAAGAGCATTTGCAATTTCTACAAGAGAACAAAAGCACTCCTCTACTACTCCAGACCTCTATCCCTGTGTTTCTCCAAAGGCTATCGATGAAAACGAGCTGGCACTTACTCCCTTACAGCAAAATGCAATATGAGACAGAACAGGTCGTATCAATATTTTATGCCTGTATCTGTCTTTCACATGAGGTTTTAGTGGAATAACAAAAATAAAGTAACAGAACAGTGGTAGAGGAAGGAAGCGGATAACTTCTCACCCGCCCTGCTTTTCCATTCCAACTTCCTGTGGAAAGATGTGCTGACGCGGCATCTCCCGGGGCAGGTGCTGTGTGTGTGTGTGTCAGGGGCCCCCGGTGAGCAGCTCCTTGCTCCTGTCACCTCTACTAACGCCGGCCCTCGTCAGCAGGGGCCGGCGCCAGCGCTGCAGCCTCCCACTCCTCCTGTCACCTGTCCTCGCACAGGCCAAGGTGACTTTGTTCCCCCCTGATGGAAAAATGACAGCTGCTGCAGCTACAACGTCCGAAAAAGTCAGGGAGCAACCAGTTGGCTTCTCTCTGTCCTTTCCTCTCATTCTCCATGTCTGCCTTGCCCTCCTATCCTCTCCCTGTCATACCGTAAATATTTCTCCACTCTATACACTCTATACATTATGTCTTTGCATTTTCTCTTTACTCAGCTGAAAATCAAACAAAAGTTAATTTGCTTATTTATTTATTTTTCAGCCTACTGGTCTGATGTGTAAATTACCCATGCACATTAGCTTCCTAGCTAGTCTTCCTTTTACCTACGAAGATACATGTTCAGCTCCTTGGCTTTCTGAATGAGCTGCCAAAGAGTTATCCCCAGAGAAACATCCACCAAAGGAAAAGTACACGGCTAGTGTAAATCTGCCGGCCAGATGGATAATACAAAAACGTATACATTGGGTATATGAGATGCTAAAAGATGTGGCCCTTAATCTTCAATACCATTGTTAACAGAATTACAAGCATTAGCTTGTAAGCTAAAGCTATCTGTGGAAGTTTGTTTACATTGTCTGTGAGTAGACATAGCTGTTTTTTCCTTTCAATTATGAAATAGTACTAAGAAATATATCTAAAAGATCACTTGACTGCAGAAGTGGGATGGCTAATTTGGTTTTCAGGTTGACATTTACAACTCATGTAGATCAAGGAGTGGGTAACTTCTTTTTTACATTTGAACTCCCCCACTCTTTCTTTTCATTCAATACAAATCAAATTTAAATCTCCTTTGTCCCAGCTAAGACCTCCCTCAGTAGTCTCAGCTAGATTGCTGCGCTGTCACTGCTAGTTGGGTTGATGCACACCCAATATGGATCCCATTCAATAGATGTCAGCTCTGGGACACTGGGATTTATAGTTTGGCATAATTTGTATCCCACAGTTACTTTCATGCAATGAATGGCAATTCCAGACCATTAGATGCATTAATGTCTAACCAGCATTGCAGCAATCTTCGTATTTGCATTTTACTGCTTCTTTAAAATCTCTATCATATGCCAGAGGGGATTTCCTGAAACATTGAGGTCTGAATTATCTCACTTGACATGTGAGCTCTGAAGGCATGGCCTGGGAATCTGTGGAGGGAACAGGGAGATTTTCATGTTTTGGGTGATAGTGTTGAAAATGTTGCGTTTCAGTTACAGATGGCTCTCGGCACATTGTGGCATGACTGAAGTGAGGGTAATTGGCGAAATGTAGATGACACACAATGCTGCACGCATTAGCGCTGCAACACATCCTGGAATTGGAGCTGCTTATTCCCTTTTTGAATGCTCTTACTCTTGTTGTTTTCATAGCAGACTGATTTGTCTGCTCTTCTCCTGTTGCACTGTAGATTGCGTCCCGAGCTTTTGAGCAGCTCGCATGAAAAATGTCTGCTGTCAACACAGTGTGTCTCCTAGACAATGGTAGCTGAAATCCTGTTTTGAGCCTCTTTTTTTTTAATGGATAGCAGGAACTAAAACCTGATGAAATGGAACAGTTCCGTTGAGTGTACTCACACTCAAACACACACACACACGCACATAAAGGGAGGATAGAGAGAAAGAGACTGTGGCGAAAGACAGAAAAGATTTCCGTGTTTTCCATTCCCTTGAGCACTGGGAGGATGTTGTGCCGGGGACTCATGCTGTGATAAAAGGGGAGAGACGAGATATCAAACTATGCTGTCCACCTGCTGTCTTCTCTCACATTCATCATTAGGTGAACCTGTCATATAGGCCTTGCTTCGGTCAATTATCACCATCATCCATTTCCAGCATGAGACAATGTACGGTGAGTGGCCATCTGCTGCAATATAGCTTCAGTTATGGGTCACGCAAGTGGTCGCCTCCCTCACGGAAAAGCAAGTTGCCTCGGCCATAGCTGGAGACAAACTTTTCAACTCAGGAAAAGCAAATTCGCAAATTTCTAGCTTTGGCTCTTTCAATATCATTTAGTGCAGGCTGTCACTTGTGAGACATTTATGTAAAATGGAGCTCACATGTCAGTCCAAACAGTTCTGTTCAGTTCTGTCGGAGTGGATGGAGAATTCATTTTGGACAACATCACACTTTCTCCCTCTCACACTCGTACACTGCTGCGTGAGAGATATCTCTCACAGCCTCATGTCGACTCATTTAGCATCTGGCGCTGCTCATTTCTAGGCCCTGCGCATGTTTAGTCAGCACTGCAAGTTGTCCATATTTTCACCTCATTTTCAAGATCTTTCACACCGAGGCTTCTGATGACATCACCGTTCAAGCATGTGCGGGTAAGGTAAACATCTGATGAGCGCTCCGTCCCGACACTCAGCGAAAGTGCTGAAGATTTTTTTTTTTTATTCATGGGTAGCAATTCTGACTTGAAGACGTTATTCAGCCGGTATCATTTTCTCAATTTCTGAGCTTTTCTTTTTGGTCAGACCTCTATCGTTTTTTCCTCCCATGGCAATAATGTAACACGGCTGAAAGACAACCATTATGCTCAACTGTGTCATTTTATATTTGAACGGTACACAGCGTTTGCAATCTCAGAGGTGTACACATTTGAGCCACCAGCTGTGAGGGAGATGTTGCAACCTCTGTTTTTACAACCATTGTGACTCCAGTGATAACATTATTCCAAAGGATACTTTCTCAAAAAACAATTAGTTGTGTTTCTTATCATGGCAAAACTTTCTCCAAGGACTTTCCCTACTGTAATAAATAAAATGTATTAGCTTTGGATAACAAACACAATTTCTCTTTTTTTTTTTTTTTTTTTGGCTAATGGTGCAAAAGTTTTTTCCGACACTGCTGTACTATGATTTTAAAACTGTAAATTAGAGCATGAGGCCTTTTGAAGATTAAACAGCAACTCATCTGCCTTGTTAATTCTCCTTGTAACATATTGGTTATTCTTATAGGTTGCTCTTCATTGCAGCTTTATCATTTGTTATTCCCGAGGACTGATAAGTGCATTTCCTCCCTTCTCTGTCTCATCTGTGGGTTTAAAACCTGGAGCTGGAAATCAAGCACTCCTTTGTTCACTGTTCATTTGGAAGGCAGACTTTGCTGGCTTGTCCCTCTAAGCAGCGATATTGTGGAAGCAGCTCATGGCACGCATCCTCGGAAAAAAAGCCACTCTTCTCCGCTTAGCAGATTCATGAATAGTGAACGGCGTTGTAAAGATCAAACGGAGCCAACGTGGCGTTCCAGTGTGCATGCTGGAGAGGAGTCACACTGACACTTTTGACACCTGCAATTGTGTCATTATCACGATGCGTTAATGTTGGGGGGGGTAGGTTTATTGAAATGAAAATCTGCCATGAGCCATTTGCTGTAGTTGTAATAGTTCTATTCAAATTTACAGTTTGATGTGAAAGAAAAAGTCTTTATTGAAAGTGTCAACAGTGTACTGTATGTGCTACTATTATAAGAGTCAGGCCAACTAGTCTGCTTGTTCTTTGGCATCCTGTAATATGATATTCTGGGCCCGACTTCTGAGTCACTCCGTCTTGGTTCTTACTGAGTTTTGAATAAACTCCAGATAGCAGCGAATAAAACCTTATTCCAGAGTTTCTGCTCCCTTCTGCTGTGCTGGATTCCGTAGTCAAAGCCTCCTTTAGAGGGAGCACTGTGGCTGTCATATTTCTCCCTTTTTATAAAGAAAGGGCTATTTGAAACACCCGGAGATGAGAAGGCCCTCGCACCTGTCTGCTGCACTGTCTCGCCTTGCATATAGCCGTCGTCTCTCCTTTTCCTTCATCTTTGTTTAGAAGCCTTGGGTCTGTTTTGGGTAAATGAGGTTCATGACCCTGACTTTCTGCATCGCCAAGCTCTCGCATCGTCTCCTCATGGTCGAGGGGTGGGGGGAGAGAGAGAGGCTGGCACTCGGATGGAGAAAGCACTCTCAGCAGACGCTTTAGTAATTACACACTGGAAACCAATCAGCCTGAACACCGCTTCTTAATTAGCAGAACAAAACAATAGTGCATGGATTGGAAGGCCCCTGGAGGTCACACGTTCCCCTCAGGTAGCCCACCGAGGTGCACTCTAAAGGAGCCTTGATTGTCTTTGGACACTCTTCCGATGGCCACCTCCGTCCGATCACACCGACGGGCACCATGGTGATCACAGATGCATCTCAGCAGGTAAAAATAACTGCTGTTTGTACCAGATGAAGAAGCCAGAGCCCATTAAATGTGGCACTGTGGCACACTTTAAAGGTGTGCATGCCTGATAGCTAGGATGGATGAGCACTCAGGCCTCTACTGGTGGATGCAAGCAGAAGAGAAGAGAAGAGAAGAGAGGAGAGGTCACCTAATCCATTCTAATCAAGGCTACAGCAGCAACACACATGGTATTCATTAGTAAACAAGAGAAAGAGCTGCAGCACGCCAAACAACTTGGCCGTAATTAGCATGTAGTGGATCTTGCGGGGACAAAGCTTGTGATAGGGGTCAGGACAAACAAAAGCTTCCCTGTGTTTAAGTCTTACAATCGAAAAGTCTTCACATCAGATTACACCGGCTCTAAACCCGTACAGTTTGATGAATGCTTCACCTTTAAATGGACTCCCTGCATTTCTCTTGCACACTTGATATTTACAAGGATATTCAGAATGCCTCTTAATGGACTATGCATGCTTGCAATCATTCATCCTGTAATACTAGCCAGCCTAAATTACTACCAATGAGAAGACTGCTTCAAATTTCCTGCATGGAAAAGATCTTCGATGTCCACAGTCTCTCCGTAAAGCTTCATAAAATGACAGTAAAAGCATTTCAGATAAAGAAAAAAACTGAAATATGTAGATTATAAGTATGGGGGCAAGAATGTAATGGAGGATGTGGAGCTGCTGCAGTCTGACATGCTGCCAGGGAGTTTTTTTTCTATTATCTGCTATTAACAGTTAGGTAGAGCAGGCTGGTAATAGTTTTTTCCTGTCTATTAATGTCTCTCTCCAGAGCCAGCAGCTACATGCTGTGTCATTAAAGGTCAGTGCAAATTGGATCCTCAAATGAAGACAGTGTGAAAAAAGCAGGACTTCTTAATAGATTGCGTAGGGATGCCAATAAATGCTCTGATTATTATTAATGATTTTTTCCCCGTATTGATTTGCCGCTGTCTTGTTGTCTACGTTTTGGGTGATTGCCCATAGTCAAAGTATAAATTAGTAAATTAGCAGCCAAGGTTTATTTTACATATGTTTCTTCCTCTTGTTTTTTTAGCATGTCTTTAACAGCACTGTATATAGAGCTGGATTAGGAAAGTATGGGGAAAATATGCAGAACCAGTACATATGAGAGAGAGAGAGAGAGAGAGAGAGAGAGAGAGAGAGAGAGAGAGAGAGAGAGATATTTGGGCCTGCAATTTGAATGACAGTAGAATCTTCAATTCCTGGAGGACAGTAAATACTTTATATTCCACTTCTTAATATTAACTACATGCACAGACTGAGGAGATACGACCTGATCTACATGTGGATTTATATTAATGATGTGAAGTATGAATGTGGGTTTCTTCAGCTTAAAGAAAATATATTATATTAGCTGAGGCACAAATGTGTTGGCTCACTGTCACAAAAGAAGCAAAGCCAATTTAGAATAGTTAATCTTTTTTAAACCTCAATATATGAATGGAATAAAAAATGACAGCAACTAATGCAACACAATAGAAGTGGAATTTTAATTACCAAATTATTGATCAAGGTAACGAAACTGAATATTAAATCCAATAGGTTTTTTTTAGAGCATAGAGATACCAAATAAAAGGAAAACTTTAGCTTATTGCAAATTTCCCCGCTGCGGGACTAATAAAGGATTATCTTATCTAATAAAGGATTATCTTATTAACTTCTTTTAACTGTCTGTTATGATGCAGACTAAAGTGATGAGGAAAACGACTGTTAGTAGAGATGACATTTGACCACTAGTATAAAAAAAAAAGATCATTTCTGTCTTTTTTTAATAACAGCTGCGACCGGAGGCATTATGTTTTCCGTCCGTCCAAAGGTCAGAGGTCACCATGACCTCGCAAAACATGTTTTTTGCCATAACTCAAGAATTGATATGCTAATTATGACAATTTCCCATCAATGTCCAACAGGTTAAAATAATGAAGTAAGGACATTTTGGACGTAAATGGACGTAAACTGCAACTCCACTGGTTGGCGGAGGCATAAAACCATGAGGCAGTAATACTAGTTATGATTCAATTTGGGGTTGAGTAAAAAGGAAAAGACCTTCCCATGGTCTACCAAACAAATACTCTCAAAAAACTCTCCCTTTTCTCACCTGGTGCTCCCTCAAACTAGAGAGAAACGAGTGATCTCCAGTTCATTTGAATGTAATATTAAAGCACAATAATAATATTTAGTTAAAGGGGCCCTGTTTGCCTTTTCCCTCAGCTGGTTGCCTGTCATCACTACACCAGGAACCGGAGAGTCCAACTCTTGGTAATACTCACAGCACCTCTGAGGGACAACAAGATAGAAGCACCTTCCCCCTCCCCATCATTTCTCTGACATATCGACTGCCAAGTTGATATTTCAGTTTCTGTTGTGTGACATTTGGCTGACTGAACAGAGGTGTCGGGGACAGCCATCACCAGGAGAGAAGGCAGAGCGGGTGGAGGGAGGAGAGAAGAGACAGAAGGAGCAGAAAAACAAGGGAGGCGGGGTGTTGAAAGAGACACAGAGAGAGGACTAACAGACAGGGAGTGAGCTGGAGGGATTGAGGCTAAAGGAGGAAAGGATGGCAAGAGAGGAAGAACTGTCATACCCAACCTTTTCACAGTGGTCTCCAGTTTTCCAAATGTCTCTTTTCAAGCGTCACCGGAGTGTGCATATTAACTGTAATAGTGTGTCTTTGTCCAGGCTCCTGCCAGGCCATTCACATCCCGCACACTCTCCGCAGGAAAAACTCCACCACACTACCACACACCCAACCAAGCCCTGAAGTCTCACCAGCACTACAAATAGATGTCTCCTTGTTTTTTTTGGAACCAAAAGGATTTCTTTCTTTATTCTTTCCAGGGAGTGAGCTGTGGGAAAGTTTGCCATGATTTTTGAACACGAAGTGAAAAGAATATCGAGCAAAGGCAGAGACAGAGTGGATGTTTAATACTCGCCACAGATCAGGCGGAGTTTGATTATTCATTTATCAATGGGAAAGGTCGCAACACTCTCATGTGTGGTCCCTGTAAGTGCAAATACTTTCATTGGATAAACTGTCCAGATGTACTGTCCCTAGCCCGCATTAAGTAGCTCATCTGAAAAGCTGTTATGCAATGATAACCTTGAAATCCAGCTCGCTGAGAGCTCAATCTGCGGACGCATTGCTGGAGAAACGTGAGAAACATAAAACCTTGCATCAGATAAACAAGCAGAGTCACAATCCCCCAGTGAAATTATAATGAAATTCCTACATAAGATAAATGTTTGAATCTGCAGTGTGCCAGGCCGACGCACAGACTCACGAGTGTTCATGTAATGTATGCTCGAGGGATATGTGAGCACACTCCATGTGTACTGAAGGATTTATTAGGAAGAGTAGAATTTGATTAATACCAGCGTGGGATATTTCCTCATCAGAGAAACATCACAAGCAACGTGGGACACATAATACCAAACAGAAAAAAGCCGGACACAAATCAGGCAGGAAAGATAATATCCAGTAATTGGTTAATTAATTACATTGCTCGCGTAATATTTCCCAGTTGGTTGTCACGATTTTTGTTGATTTGAGCGTAATTATAAGACCAATATCATTGTCTTAAGGAGCCGGGTTTGTGCTCTCTTGTAAACATGTTATGAGAGACTTTTCTTAGAGGAACTGAGACCAGAGGTTGTTTTTTATGGCTTTTAATCATTATTTTTCAATAAAGTCATTGTAGTCATTTGAAGGCAGCAAGGTTGTGAGGTATAGTAAGAAGCTGGAAAGCAAAGTACAGAACCAGTTCTGTTCTTTTTAGCATCTTTTCTTTAAAGAAACTAGAAAATCAATCAAGTCTTTGATTTCTGATAGGATGTAAAGTTACTTTTCACTGTAATGAAAAGGGTGTGGCATTCACCTTGTGGCATCACTTCATTAAAACTTTCCAACTTTAACTCAAATATAAAGTCAGGGTACAAACATAAAGAAGAAAGACTTTTTTTCAAGTCAAAAAGTTCAGTGCTTCAAAGAACCAAGCTAGCAGAAAAATAATGTATTTTCACTTTTAATAGTTGAAAACATTTAACATCAAATTTTGAGACTTCAATACGCCGTGTCAGGATCCTCATTGGAGTGTCTGTGTAGGCTGTCTTCCCTCTGGAAGCTCCTGCAACAACCCTCCTAATGTCATTGTAACACAAGATCTATGCATGGTCTTTATTTTTTTAGAGCTCTTACTAATAACACTGTTTTAGACTCATGTCGGATGGTAGGGTCGGTCGGTCGGTCGGTCGGTCGGTCGGTCGGTCAGTCAGTCCACCCACCACTTTGGTCCCAACGAAAATATCTCAACAATTATACGGCTGGATTGCCATTATATTTAAGTACAGACATACATGGTCTCCAGAGGATGAATTCTGGTGACAGACTTCTCCTCTGGCGACACCATGAGATGGGCTTTTGTTGTTTTGAGTTAAACATAAGTTTGGACTTTGGATAGACTCACATTAAATTAAAAACATATTCATGTTCTCAATGGATGAATCCCATTTGTCTAGTGCCATCATCAGGTCAAAATTTCACATTGTTCAATACTTTGGTTTCTGAATAAATACCTGCAAAACAAATTATATTATATGTTTAAGATGTTCTATGTCTGTAGTGCTGAATCTCTTATAGTATTTCAATTTTTTGTGACCAACTTCTACATTTCATTTTGGCATTTAATTTGGTGATGGTAAATGAATATAACACAAATGAGACTGAGTGCCCTCCACATAGACTCCAGGAATTGAGGAAAAGTTCCACCCACCTTCCCCTTCTGTCCCACACCTACAATATATCCATTGTCTGCAGAAGATAAAGCGATAGAGAGAGAAAAAATTAAACACAAATTTAATATGCCAAAGCTGCCAAGCCAACCTCCGATAATATGTACCCAGATTCACAATATAAAGTGCATAGAAGTTGCAGCTCAATTTAAAGGGTCTAGGACAACAAATAGACAGTAACCCCCTGCCCCCTTATTTTTTTTGTTTACCTAGGAAAGATGATAATATCAAAGGAGTCATTTGAGCAATCTTCAAAAGGACCTGAAACGATTTTGTTTCAGCTTATTGTGATCGAGCACTAGAGGATTCAAATGACAAGACCTCACAAAACAACAGCATCCACTGAAATGGGCTGAGTTCATGGAGGTTTTCATCACCTAACCACTATTAGTTTTTTCTGCTGTTAATCCTGCAAACAAAACTCTCTCCTCATGTAAAAATAGGTTTAAGGTTGATTCATCATTTAGCAGCAAGGAGTGTGGTAGACAGGAAGGCAGCAGCTTGAGCCCACAGGAAGCTCACATTAGAGCATTCCCACATTGTATTCATGTAAGCACCAACTCAGGTTTGAGCACATAAAGTGCTTAAGAGATTTGGAGTTGTTCTTAACTTATTTATTTCTCTCGGTTAGGTAAAGGTCTTAAGTAACATGAATCAAAAATGTCTGCATGGTCTTTCTTTTTGCAACTTTATATGTAACCGGTGTGGCACCAATAAGCAGGTAGTCGCTTCTGAATATGGGTGAGTCTAAAGACACTTAAGGTCCCATTGACCTATCCTGGTATCCTGGCAACTTGTTACTATATTTTTCTTCAGGTCTAGCCATGTTACCACCACCTCCTTATCAAACCGTTTTAGCAACGGCCTGGGCATGAAGGAGAGATGATACATTTCATGTTTCCATATATCAAATTAATGTGCATTAAGTGGTCCAAAGTTTGTCAAACAAAAGTTTTAATAGACCAGAAAACTGAAGGATGTTACTATATTTTTCTTCAGGTCTAGCCATGTTACCACCACCTCCTTATCAAACCGTTTTAGCAACGGCCTGGGCATGAAGGAGAGATGATACATTTCATGGTTAGGAAAAAGATAGACCTCGTGCCTGTATGCTTTTTTGGAGTGTGGAGATAATAATTATGGGTTGTATGTCACACCATGTGAATTTTGAAATGTGTGCTTGTAGTCTCTCCCAAACATCTGTGGTTGGAAGATGGATCATACTGGCTTTTTACTCGAAGAGTCTAGCAACCAAAGAAAATGACAACGTTGTAGTATGTTGTACATTTGTGTTACTCTTTGATCAATTGATATTCCCCCATTTAGGGCTCTAGACTTTTTTTGTCTCAAGTAAAGTAAATATGCAACCGGCATGAGGGACTTTGATCTGAGTTTACCAGACAGCATTTCTTTCCAGACTGCTTTTAAAATTCTGCCTCCTGGACCAAGAGCTGGTGAAAACACTGACTGCATTGAATATACTGGCAAAGTCTTCCTGTTTCTCAACATATAAAATCAATAAATTTTTCTCCAAAAAGTTAGAATGTCAGAAGTGAATTTCACTCCTCTTTTGTGTGTTTCAGTACCAGTTTTAAGAATCGTTTCTCCATTACAGAGACATTAATAATTTAATATGTTTAGGTTGTACATGCATGACCGACTGGTGTCTTATCCAGTCAAACTCTGTCATTTAGAATCACTGACATTTCGGCACTGAGCAGGGACACACTTGGCTTGTCTTAATTAGCAGTTGTGTCCATAGCATTTGAGCAACTAAACACTATGGACCGAAAGTCCAAATCAATAAACTAAAAGCTGTAGAGAGATGCAGCATTAGTGACAAGCCAAACCAAAAAAAAAACAAAAAAAAAACTAACAAAACATGGTGATTCGTAAAGCTTCTTAAAGGAGCTGTATGGGTCTACGCACGAGGCAATACACTGTTCATGCATGATGCCTCTGGTACTGTATGCAGGCCTGAATAAATCTGCAGCACATAGAAGGAACACCTTATTAGGGTAAAAATTCATATTTTTATATCCCATGATAGACAACAAGTGATTGACTAAAGGATGGAGAAATACCAAGTGCCTCTTTAATTGTTTATTTCATGGGAGGAGTTCTGCCATGACATTAACTCATCTTGCAGTAATTTCACGGGGGAGCGCATTCCATTATTCACTTTGTTTTGCAGGGACAGTACAGTACACATGTTTAAAAAATCATGTATGTTTTGGTTCAGGAGTGATCTGTTTATCCACACACTCACAGGTGTTTTTTTATTTGTCTATTTGAATAAACGCATTACGGAGAGAAGACAAAAAGAGACAGAGAGAGTGGGCGTATGGGAAAGTGAAACCAAGCGGAAACTGAAACTTAATTTGGTCTTTGTTTCATTGTGATTAGTAAACCAAATTTAGTAGACTAAATTATGAACAGAAGCAGACTCAGGTAAGACATATGCGACAGACGCACTGAAATTTCACTGGCAGGAAATTGTCTTACAATTTGCAAATAGCCTCTCAAGCAATCATCTCAAATTCTCTATGAGATTTGCAGTCCTCTTCAGCACATCTGTCTTTGGTTTTCTCTTTTGTTTTCAGTTACCCACTTACATAAGGGAGTTGGGTTTGTTTGTTTGTTTCATCTAGGGTTAGTCAGCACTTTGTGAAGAGACAGATTAATTTGTTTTTATTGTTTTGGCATTAATCGTTATTTCACTTTAATTGCAATTTAGTGTTCGGGGCCCAGAGAGGGAATGACCTTTTAACTTTTATGTTGCACTCCTATCGCTCTAGACGGGTATAACAAACGTGTAAACTTTCGGCTTGTTAAGAGTCACGACTTTACTTTCTAACAGGAGAGCAACAACTTCATAACTTAAAAAAAAAAGTAACTGTAGCTAACCATCACTTTGTGCAAACACTTATGTGGCTGGAAGCTAGAGAACTTAACTTTTTCATTTTAGACAGAAAGTATCATAACAACCGCAACCTCTCACTTGAATGCATCATAAAGTCCTGTTTAGGCACACAAACAGCACTGTGTGTGGAAAAAATGCAGCCTCCTCATTTTATTCCAATGTGGCCTCTGTGTTGACACAGCAGGGTGCTGATGCAGTCGGCTCCAGCAAAACAAGTTAACCTGGCTCAACTTTTGCCAAAACAAAATGCAATGTCATCCGGCAGTTTGCTGCTGCGCCGAACAATACATGCAAGTGCACATTCTTGGTAGATTAACGTGAATGTGGTCTTCATTGCAGTCATGAAGACAGAGGGTAAAATGATGACACTGTGATAACTTTCCAGAGTCGTTAAAATACTCCTGTGCAGTGTTTTGGCATCCCATAAGCCTTAAAACACATAGATGTGTTCGTCCAACTTACCTTTTTTTTTTTATTTAGTTACATCACTAATATAATAACTCTCTTTTCAGCTACGAGCTCATTATTGTATGTTCAAAACATTTTACCAGAGTTTGGCTAAATATACAGTATGTTTGCACTCTCCTTAAGGCTGTAATTAACCATATTTTCCAAAACTTTGAGTGTTTGGAACAGGCTGAGTATATGGATGAAAGGCAGAGAAAAGGACTGCGCTTAAGGAGCTGTTTTGCTAAATTTCTTCAAACATTTTGATTCATTCGTCCACTGTGAAAACTGTTAAATATTAGATAAGATTATACCTAACGTGAATTCTGGCTGATCACAGTCTATCACACTGGCTCGTTAGCTACCTAACAAATTCAAAACCCAGCTGAGCTCATGTCAAGTCACAACCTATCTGAGGACAGGTTTGCAATTACATACAGAAGAGCGTTAACTGATTTACTGATTGATTGTGAAAGTAATTATATTAAAAGTGCGTACCCAAATTAAAACAATCAATCTGACTGTGGTGTGATTGCTGTGGTGCACATGCTGGTCCTTGAGGTGACTATATTTCAGGAGTTCCTCTCTCCACAGTCAGCTCTTCTTACACGCCGCCCTGGCAGAGGGGTCCTCCGTGACCCTCTTTGTCATCACCCGACACCTGACTCCAATCGCTCCGTTGTCTGCCTGTTGGTCCAGCAGGTACGGAGCGACAGATTAGCATGATCAAGGTCGGTCTGAGTGCGTCGACCTGAGCGAGTCGCAGCAAAGGTGAGTGGATGCACCTGCTGGCCCCCCTGCAGATTGATTTAATTAAGGATATGGGTGTACGCTTGTTCCTGCAGTATTATAAAGCCCAAAGGGAGCACCAGCAGGAGAGGGGGAGAAGAGAAGCCGAGGCACACGTAATGAAAAGGAGAGCGCAGGGTAATTGATGAATGAGCTTTTAATCTGCATAGAAAGAGCTGGGTTACGAAATTGAGCCGTGGTCTGCGCGGCCTGCGCCTGATGTATGAGAGTGCTTTGGGATCATCTTGCAACACACACACACACACACACACACACACACACACACACACACACACACACACACACACACACACACACACACACACACACACACACACACACACACTTTATTAGAATATGTTTGTCCTTCCAACACTGACCTTATTCCCGGCCTTAATTAAATGATCCCTTAATGACTTGCCTCTCTGTGTCTAAGCATAGCTTTGCTGACTTGTTGGTGCGTGCGCAAGCATGTGTGCAAACATGCGTTCGTGTGCACGTGGGAGGAGGTTTAATGTAAAGTGTTATGTGTATTTAGGGTATGATGATATTTTGACGTGGGAGCACATGTTTGCCAACACCTCTTCAGTGTGTGTGTGTGTTCGTGTGTGTTGGTTTGTGTGTGAGAATCCCAGCCACGCACTAGCTTGTTCAACACACTTATTTCATTAACCTGTATGTCTGTAATTGCATTGCGGATGAGTTAAAGCTGCTGAAGTCACTGTGGAGACTCTTTATATGAAGCATCAAAACCATCTGATTAAAAGGAGGTGTGCATACCTGGGAGTGCTGGGTAGAGGGAGGCTACTTAATGAGATTTTTAACCCACTAATTCAATAGTTAAGAGTAAACAGTGAGGAGCTGAGGAGAGGGAAAAAAAATGAAAACGCTGGGGGCAGAGCCGGCTAACATAGGTACTTGCACACAATTACTCTTACATTAGTCATTATTCTGCACAACCAAACCAATGGAGGATTAACTCACACATGTTTCATTTTTTCCTCTTCCTCACAGTCCCCTTTCTTTCCCTCCCACCTCGCTTTAATCCATCAACCTGAAGACTAATCCTTTTGAACATTCAAAGCAGGAGCCAGGAAGGCTGCAACATGATCAATTACAGACTTTCAGCTGCTGCCTCGGTCCACGACGTCATGCAAACAACGGTGCAAACACACATTTATTTTGTTGATGATGCTTCTCTCATTTTTTCCCCCGCTGTCTCTTTTTCGATTCATGGCAACCTCTTTCTTAGTGCCAATAGTGCGTTATAATTCTGCACCGCTTAGAATGCATTTGTATGAAAAACTTTTCTCCTGCTCAGTTTGCCAGTGGCAAAGGGAAAAAAAATAACTCCACAGACTCAGAGGTTACATCAGTGTTCAGGAAACTGAGCCCAATCATTTTGACTTGCTTTATCTAAACAGCGAAGGACAGAGTTATAATGACTTGCAATGTTTTTTTCATGACGCTGTACCTGTTTTAAAGGTGCTGATACATTTATCTGTCACTTCTTGCTTTGTTCCCTCACAAACACTCTGACTCTTTGCACATTCTCTCATTATCCTATCTGATAAAGGCGGCTGTGCAGGGAGGGATGCACAGGGTTCAAGGCTTCAGAGTTAATTCCTCTGCTGTGTTACCACAGCCAGACTTTTTTCTTGCATTGTTTCTCTGTGGCCTACATAATGGCCAGTGTTCTGTAGAAAAGGATCCTGAGGGGGGACTCTAATAACCCAGATAGATAGTGCTGTTACATTTCTATCTCAAGGCACTCTGTCTTTGCCTGCCAGCGCCCAGGTGCCTTACTCATAGCATTCAGAGCGCTTCCTCTGCCATGTAAATAGTATCTATCAGCTGGAGAACAGGTTGAAGCTTGGAGCAGGGGGGGGGGCTGAAAGGGGAAGAGAGTACAATCTTTATATGCAGCCTGACAAAAGTTGTCAGGCTGCATATAAAAATTGTACTTACATGTTTTGTCAAATGCTAGCTGGAGTGATTATTTATGTTTAGCATTATGCAGTGTGAAAAGGATTTTTTTTAGGTTGTGTTTGCGCGCGTGTGTGTGTGTGTGTGTGTGTGGGTGACTTTGTCTGAGATCAAAAGTCACGCTCATTGTGAAATATCATATTGATAAAAAATGGTTTGGTGTCGTCTATGGATGTACTCATGCAGGTGAAATGGTCCGTGAAATGCATTAGGCCTCCGTCACTCTTCACACTGGTTAGCTATTAAAGCCTTTATTTTCTCAAGAAGGAAAGCAGCTTCGATGCATCCAATATCTGCCGCCACAGACCCGATCTGCTTAGTCATCTTGTTCAGCCACCAACAAAAAATAAATAACAAAAGGTTAAGAAGTAGGGATGAAGGCTGTCCTGTGATATCATTGTTAGATTATATTTTCACAATTGGTAGATGATGTCATATTTTAAAACGGCAATTAATATGATCTTCCAAAATGATTTGATCTTGTTTTCCAGAATATCTTCTTAACAGTTCAACATCCAAGTGGTTGTATGGGAACATCTAGATATTTCCACAGTGCTGACCTGACCTGAGGTTATGACGACTGTCCATCCATTGTAACGTGAGCTTGATTTTTCAGTAATATGAGGAATGGGAGCATTTTTGGCAAATTCAGGTCATCTCCTGCAATCAGTGCTGCTGCTGTGACCTGATATGGGGGTCTACATGTCTGCTTAAGCCACTTGTTGAACTGCTTGGATGTTTACTGATTTTGCACTGTGCTTTGTTCATTTAATTAAAAAAATATTTGACCATGTGGCTGCTTGGAAACATTAAATAGACTGGAAAAAGCGTCTTTGTTTCTGTAGGAAAGATATTTTTTAATTTTCAATACATGCAAAGGTGCACACAAACTACAAATCCCAGGACTTCACTGTAACCAGATTTTAGCAAAAATTCCCAGGAAAAATCAAGTATTAAAGAGATGGATAGAGGCAGCACAAACAGCAACAGACTATTTATACTGATTAATCACAGCCATCTACTTCTAAAATGAATTCTTTGACCGCTCCTGTCATGTGGCTTTGAAGTTGACAGGAATTCCCAGTTTAATAAGCTGCTTTTTTTCTGGTCCAATCCAAAGTTAACCTCCCATTAAAGAAATGCAGCTATACCTCAGCTTTGACTACATGGCCAGAGATGAAATGGGTTTGAGCGGGAATCTGTGGAGGCGGGGTCTCTGGTGTACAATTATGACGAGACCACAGAGCCTCTGCTGCTTTGGCAAATGATAGAAGGTGACCTGATTAACCTGCAAATTGACATTACGCATCAAGAGTCTGCCTTGGCATGCCACCTAATATAATCTAGAGGTTAATTAAGCACTTAACACATGGAATTGAATGTAAAAGCCGTGTAATAGGATGTTGACCAGGAGGAGAAATGGCTCCTCGCAACAAAAAACTGAACTTATACTGGTGGTTGCATCAAAATCTTTAAGTGAGATTGATAATTGAAGCGCATCATTTATCTAACTCCAGGTAGGCCCTGGAAGACAAAATGTGTTTGATTTAGTAAATACGTTTAAGCTGGTTTTCAAGGCGTCCCATAGCCATTACTGAACAGATGAAGGTTTCTTTTCTGTTACTTTGGTGTGAGCAATAGTTGAAAATGATGAAACTCTGGGGGCTTTGTCTGGCCTGGCATGACGGATGACTCTGCCGTGAAAATAGGGCATTGTCCCCCACTATCATTTATTATGAGTGTTGGCCAGGTTTTGATGGAGGGAGCCAGGCAGTCGGGAGCGTAGATCATTCATCCAGAATGAGGGGCTGTGCCGGGTGGAGATCTGCTCTTTTTTTTTTTTTTTTTTTTGCCAACAGCAGAGGAGCTCCTGCAAAACCTGGTCTCAACACAACTCAGACAAGTAACACACACAGTGACATTCATCCAAGCCAACTGTAAGGAGACAGCAGCCATGTTGCTGTGGACAAAAATAAATCTGCTTCTCTCCAATGAGATCAGCTATTGAATTCCCAAAAGCAAGAAACGCTGAATATGTATTGCTTGCAGTTTTTGACTGTTCGGAAAGTGTGACTGCCAGGGTAGCATAATGTCACACCTCCACAGAACAAGCAAACCCAAAGCTGCTAACACAAACTGTTGATTTTTGAATAGACGCTTTTGTGTTGTTGGCTTCAAATTTGTGAGCTAGAGTTTGGATTTATAGTTAGGTACCCTAATCTGCCAGAGGGATGTGTTAGCTGACTGATTGAGTGAAATAGGGCAAGGTACTCTATCTCAGATGTCACTCGAGGGTACATTCTGCTAATGTATCCAGCTGTCTATCTCTTAACATATCTCAGAGGGGGAATGGTACTCGGTTAGAGCAATTGCACCGTAACTATCATCAATCAGATTTTCCACAGCTGACACTGGCCAGATATTCATAAATATTAACAAATAATCTCTGTCAGTTCTCTGTAGAGTTTCTCAACCGCATAAGCAAACAAAAAGGGAAAACCAACCAGAAGGTACTTTTAAAACTCATACTAGTGTTGAGGCACACAGCAACGCAGAAGAAGAAAAAAATCTGAATCTTATTTTTTTTTTTTTAGGTTCAGACTTTATGCCATCTGCAGAGCACCTTAATATTTTATTAAGCTGCATATTTAATGCGCAAATCTCCAAATCTGAGCGTTTCTGTCAGTAAAACAATAACACAGCCATTTGTGATCACATGGAGCCACTCTGCCGCATGAACAATGCTGAAACTTTTGGAAAAAAAGCTTTTTAGCTAACCTGCTGAGAGAGCACAATCCCTGGCAAGCTACAGTAACTTCAGAAAGCTCCTGGAATCTGGTTACAAACAAATAACTGGTAATGATGGATCGACTGCGTGAGGAAGCCCATTAACTGTAATTAACACAATCAAAGTGCTCACAGAAAGTAGCTATAATGATAACTGTGAGTTCTGCAGATTTACATGAAAGTGCGTGAGGTTGCACGTGTGAACATGCACAGATATTTGTTGTGCGTACATTTATTATGTGTGTGTGTGTGTGTGTGTGTGAAGGCAAGGGCTACTTATGGCTCCCATAGGCTTTTTCTTATAAATCCATTTTTATGCACACACTATCTTTTGCCTCTCATTTACATGCATCTCCTAGCCAGACGGGCTTGTTTACTTAAATTCAGCAATGGTGCAGTAAGCACTTTGTTACTGGATAGTGGTGATGGATAGTTTCAGTGACGGACATTTATTAGCATGGCTTTTAGATGGGCCCATGAGTGCCTCTCTTGACAGGAATAATCCTTGTCAATAGGAGAAATGCAGCGTTGTGGGCACAAAGAGGGCATCTTTGTGCCCACAACGCTGCAATGCACTCAAACATCTCCCCGGCTTTAAAGTCTTGTCGAGTTGTGACAGTTTGGCTCACGCACATCTACTCCAAGACAAAAACAAAATCGTCATCATGTCATTAATTAGGCGGCCATCAACAGAGAGCAACACATTAATCATTTAGACCAGGCATGGGGCAGAACCAAGATGGGAACAAAGTTGTCAAAAAGAATATTGTTTGGACTTCTAAAATCATTGCCCATCAGATCAGGGATTTAAAAAAGAAATCCTATTTTAGAAAACCTTGTTTTACTGTTCTAACGTCCTCACTCTTCCACTTTAATGATATTCCTTAATTATGTATGATATTACAATGAAAATTTAACATGTGATATATTTTATGTTCAGTCTATATGTGTCTGTTGAACATGGTTGTTAATTATTTCTTGATGTTAAATAATATAGAAATTACATTTATATTTAATGATTAATAACATCCAAGTCTGCACTATTTAAATCAAGCTGCTTCCGTTCGTGTCGTCTTATCTACAGAATGATTCCCTCCATTTTTAACAACAATCGGTCTTTCATCAGTTAAGCTCTATAGAATTTTGCTGATAACCCAGCGAGCAATTCGTTAAGCCTATGTGAGAATAACAAATGCCGATGAGACCGTTTTCATTGTTGGATTATCTCAAAGTTTTGTTCTTTTGCGAAAAGGAAGCTTCAGTTGATTTTTTTATTCTTCTTACAAATCAAGTGGGTGAGCGAGATATTAACAGTGGCCTTCAGCTCAAAGAAAAACATTTATTCATCCGATGATTCTATTCCACATCCTTGTCCTTGCATATAAATGT
Source organism: Anoplopoma fimbria (assembly GCF_027596085.1). Classification (NCBI taxonomy): domain Eukaryota; kingdom Metazoa; phylum Chordata; class Actinopteri; order Perciformes; family Anoplopomatidae; genus Anoplopoma; species Anoplopoma fimbria. The sequence continues at coordinate 9,643,383 of NC_072452.1, read as the reverse complement.
AAAAAAAAAAACTTTCCTTTGCACAATCTCCCTCAATGTTACTTGAATCTAGGAGAGAGGGGAAAAAAAGTGTCATGCAAGTGTTAATGCCTTTGAGGAGCGACACTCTTTGTCAGATAGCCGCCTTATTTCGTGCCTGGCCTGGAACGGCTCTCTGATTAGGTGTTCCGTGGGTCACACAATATGCATTTCATAGCTGGGAGCCATCTTGGTTGAGTGACTGGCATGTATCTGCTCAAAGCCCGTCTAGTACTTGGCTGTCGGCTCCCAGTATTTCATGTAACATTGATCTTCACCCATTTCCTTAGCTGAAAACATTAGATCATCTAATAGATTCAAAAGACTGATGGAATCGGTTTATATGGTAATGAGAATTTAGAGAGCATAATAATCTCCTTCTTTCTGCTGTCCCACTAATGATTTTTTTTGGGGGGGTATTAATATTGACAATGCATGGCTAAATTAATCTAAAATTGAGTAAACATTTCTCCTAAGCATCAAAATCCTCTTGGACCACCAGTACCACTCATGGACTAATTAGCCTTCTTCCAGACCATCTTCAGGATTTGGCGCCCGAGAGCTCAGAGGGGAAGCAGCCAGAAACGGCCGACTGCACGACTGCCGCTGGGCATGTGGGGAGGTACACACTGAAAGCACATTGTTAAAAAGTAATTATCTTCAAACATAAACCCAAAGTATGAAAGTACGAGGAGATCCCAAATCCAGGGGAGTGTATAATGCAAGGGAGCAAGTAGGAACGTATGACTCTATGCTAAAATCTGCCTAATAATGTGGTCAATTTCCAACCAACTGAGCTGTTGTGCTGGTTTTCTGTGAAGCAGCTGGGACTTTGGGGTGTGGTGGGGGGGCAGCATTAAAGGTCAGAGTGCAATTAAAATTAATTTAGCTTGACAAAAAGTAATTTAGACATTAGGTTGATAAATGAGTGCTGACTGATTAAGGTAATTAAGTTGATATGTTAATTTCCAGTTATCTTTGGGTTGGTTTAAGGAATCAATGGTTCCCTTGAGCGACGCTGCAGGCTGTGACTGCCAATCTAGATGTCCAGAGACCTTATGTAACCAAAGGCGCCACACCGGCATCTCAATAGAAATGTACTACATTAAATTACACATACCTTAGCCTTTTGCAACCTTGAGTATTGGCCAAGGATTTCAACAGACTGCTAACAACACAATTAAAGAGGACGGGTTATCCGCCGGGCCTCGTATTCCACATTATTAAGGCGCTTCTAAAACTGGGCTGTAACCATATTTTTTGCTCCATCACATAACATTTTTAAGAGACCAATCAAACAATGCAGGATAATGATCAGCTCAGGTTGACAGGGCTTCGCTTCACACATTGTGTATTCACTCTGAGACCGTATTTTTCAAATTTAGTGGTGTTTAAATGACTGAACCTGCACTAATGGTGTTACACATTATTAACGAGGAGGATATTCTAAGTGTTGATTGCAGATGAGTACAGAGCTGCAATGATGTGTGCTGCATTTATTTTATGCAATAATATCTGCTATATTATGAGCTTTAACATGAGTAACACTAGCTAGGAGAAAAGCTAATAAAGCAAGGAGACAGCCTGCAGGGCAGCTTCAGGAGCAATGGGAGTCCATTATAAAGCCTGTGCAGAGCTCTAACAGGTAACACTGCCAGCCATATGTCAGGTGCTACTGAATCAAGATTTTTGTTCGGATGCCCTAATTATGAAATGTCTTCTGGCATAAGGGCCACATGCCATCGCCACGGTGTTGCTATGGATGCAACACCATGGCAATGGTATGCTCAGCTGCCACAGAAGCTTGAAAAGCACAAATCCAGGAGCTGCACGGCATGACTGACATTTCAGCATGATGCACTAAAGCCACATACTGAAGTCACAATGGCCAGTAGCCTAATAAAGAGTCGATGACACAAGCCTGGACACAGAGCTGCTAAAATCCCCGAAAATCCCAATCTATTGGATTTTCCATCTGCTGTGGATCAGCCACAACCCCTTCATTTTGAAACTTCCTGCCTGCTCAGAATGTTTGAGGACTGTGATTGATCGGGTTTGATGGAGTGTGTGCTAAAAGCAACCTTGTGCGTGCATAACCACTTGGATTCTTTGAGCAGGATGATCCAAGGACAGTTAACTTCACGATCATGGGTGAAAGCAACAAAAGAAATACAAACAATGCGTCACTCCTTTATCACTCTATAGATTTCTGTCTCTTATGGTGCAATCCAATCTGCATGGATGTTCCCTGAACTCATCTTTAATCTCACTCAAACATACACTGAGAGGCTTTTAAAGGGCAGATAAGAAACAAAGAATCAAACAAGACTGTCTGGCAAAATAGTGAAACCTTGTTCTCTAAATACATATGCATTTAGTTTTTCCGCTCTGTTTCCATGCTTATCGGCTCGTAGAATCAGAACAGTTCTGCACTTAACGTTTGGCCACAATCTCAGTATCCTCCTCAACCACCAACAAGACTCATCATGCATGACATTTATTCATCTGCTCAGAGGCAAATTGACAGGAAAGAAAACTGGTAATTGTGTTCAATATTTATTTCATGATGTGCAGTAGAGGGATGAAGTTAAAGTAATTCTAGCCTGAGGTTAGTTTTGCCATGAAATGGAAGGTATGAGGGTTCACAAACATTTTCCACTCCCAGTCATGTTCACAAACACCTCAATTTATCAGCCAATTAGTTTATATAAGATATATAATACAAGCATTTTATTCACTGTGTCATAATGTATAAGACCAGACATATGCTTTGTAAAGTTAAAGATGTTAAAAAGTTATATCCATTTGAAGAGGTAATTCTCAATGGTTGGCAATGACAAGTTATTTTTTATTAGAAATGCTGGCGGTGCGGCTCTAGGGTCAGTCACTCGTCCTACCGCTTTGGTCTTGAACAAAAATATGTATTCATCTGTTGCAAAAAACATTCAAACAATACATCCCCTCAAACAACCCTTTTCATGTGTTGCCTAATAAGGTACATGTAGTTAATTAATCATGTAGATTATTTTCCACTTCTGATATATAATTTGCTGCAACTACATTATTACACAGTTCCTCTTCCTCTCTACTTCACATCCGGCTTTGAAGCAGTGGCCCCCACAGGGCTTGTTTTAATCGTATTAATCTTATTTGGTATTTGAAATGAACAGATTGATGCAGCTGCCCTCATTGAGAAATACTGTATCTCAACATGTTCAAGAGCACCCTTATCGCACAGTGCCTCTCAGGCACGAAAAAAGCCCCCTCAGTTAGAATCTGAGTTCGAATGTTAACATGTACACCTACACAGGTCTGAAACTTCGACGCTTTCGAATCCTGAAAAGGGAATTGAAATTATCTCGATGCCCAGGGTGCACAGGCAGACAGAGCAGGGGAGCAAATGCACTGCTCTCCTGTGTTGTGTGCAGATAACAGAGAAGGCCCACAGGATCTGCAAAACACAACCCTCTGATAAGATTTCAGCGTGATTACCTCCTATCAGTCAATGACGATCAGCTGTTTGGACTGTCCAAGCAGACTAAACACATGTCATAATCAGTTCTGAACCCGCTGCATCCTCAAAACAGCTTACAGAACAACTCGCTGCTTTATGGCCGATGAAATTACTGCTGTTGCATCAGTTATGTTGACTTGCTTGGCTAGCAAAGACACTTGCAGTTTGATAATACAGCTGAGTAGATTCATTTACACATGGATTCCTGCAAAGAAAATGCTGAATGGTGGAAAAAAATAACAGATTCTGTACAGCATGAGGTGGTTCCCTTTGCAGAAGTGCGGTTGCAGCTCCCTTTCAATCAACAGAAGTGTGAAAAGGGGTTCCAACATTGATCAAAACAAGTGCATTGTTAAACATAAATGAACATACACATGCACTGCATTTCTAGAAGGAATCTTATCCAGACGCACGTTATCATTTGACCCAATTGGCGTGTTTTTCTGACCTACTTATTGGGTTGATCCTCCGGGGTTTGGCCTTTTTGCACTTGTTAAGTGTGTACAATGGCATTCTCCTTTGATGTGCAAATATCGATTGTACTGATACAAGACTCTCGGCTGACCTATAGCATATTGATTGGACAAAGCTGTCTGCTTTCTTTCTCCTCTCCAAGTTGATAAAAACTAATTTTGCAATGAGCTCACAGACTAAACATGACGCTCAGAGATGCATGTGGAAAAATAATTAAAAAGTCTGATTTTTTTAGACTGTTAATAGACTCTCATCTGTTATTTTCAGTATTATTATAATATCTCTGCTGCTGATCTATGCTTCCCCATTTTTTTAGGCTGCCATTCCTTGACTGGGTCTACAGTGATTTGCTGGATTTAAACCTGGCTGTTCGTTCAAAGGTCATTAGGTCGTTTCACATCAGCAGGTAATGGAGTTGACAGGGTTCATCTGAGCTGTGTTCTTACAGCCTGAGGGGCCCCGAGTGAGTCCGCATCATCTCCAACCAGCAGCCAAAAACATCCTCACAGCTCGGTGGTTTGGCCACAAGTAGAACAACTGCTGGGTGGAATTCAATTGTTTATGCACACATGAAAGATTAGATGGGCATGGCAGGTGCCAAAGTTAGTGGACACCTGATGTGACAAAATGGTCGGATTCAGAAGACAAAACTCTGGCACTGTAATTTTGATAAAATGATGACACTATAAAGCATTTTCAACCTGTTTGAACAAAATGCGACTCGAAAAAGTGTGTGCAAACTGCATTAGGAAGTCTTATGATGTAAATATGATCCATTCACAAAAAAGAAACCCCAAAAAACTGTTTTATTTTTGTCTTTAAATATAGATTAAAAAAAGATTTAAGCAGCCTGTGTGCACTTTCAAGTGTACGGAGCACAGTGGGGAGTGGGCATTCAGGGTTCAAATTAGAATCTGATGAGAGATTATAATGATGCTGCTCCATGGTTCAGTCCACATCCAGAGGGGCCAAATATCCAATTAAAACAGTCTATCACTCTCTCTCTGTCGCTTTCCCTCTCTCTCTCTCTCTCTCTCTCTCTCTCTCTCTCTCTCTCTCTCTCTCTCTCTCTCTCTCTCTCATTCAATGGGGTAATTACTGAGAATCCTGCATGTAAATTCAATTCAAGATAATACCTCTGGAGAAGCGACGCACAACAACCCACCAAATGTCATCTCTCCTCTATAATAGTCATTTTACCCGATGTAATCCATCATACTGCGCGTTTGATATCACAAATACCACCTTTAACACCACACAATACCGTATGGCCAATCACAGACAGGATGGTGTTTAATCACAGGTAATTACATTTTTTGTTGGGCTCCATTAACTCAACTCAAACAGCGATTGTAATTTGGTGCTAATTGCTAATGCATCCGCCATTACAGGACGCGTATGTGTAATTCACGACATGAAAGGTTGCAGTATCAAAACAAGGCTGGATCTACGACTGACAGGCGGGAAAGGGCAGCTGAGCTGAGCTGATTGGTGATACAGTAAGAATGAGAGATACTCTTTATTTCCTGACCTTTTGCGGCTGGCTTCCACGCCCTCTCTCCTCTGTCAGTATCACTGATCAGCCGCACAGCTGTGTACAGGCCAGGTCTCGCCGCCAGTCCAAATGATCTCAACACACAATCTGTCTCGATAATATTCCAGACTCCTGCTTCCTGCCTTTTCCAGCTTCACACTAAGATAATGCATTGGATGCAGCAGAGCAGCCGAGCAATGGGCACCTCCTTTCATGAATATACTGTAGCGTTTACTGTATGTGCTGCAGTTGCATAACAGGGGAAGGCAGATTTGCACTTTCAGTATTTTGTTGGCTGATAGTCATCATAGCAAGGTATGCAAAATGTTGAAGAATCTATGTTTCAATAATCATCTTAATCCAACAAATTCTGTCTCCCAACCCATTCTGTCTCTTGACACTTGGTCAGTGGCTCTAAGCTTCAGACTTTCAAACTATGACGCTCTACATTTCTCTTCAGCGTCAGTTTTTGACGTGTCAGTTTCCACTCATTACATGCAAAGTGTTTTTTCAAAATAAACCACCGTCTTCACAGGAAGTTAGGTTTGGGCTGCAAAACCACTTAGTTAGGATTAAAGACTCACGTGACTAGTGGGTGACAAATGAGTCACCTTACTAGCATCTCGCCACCTACAACTCGCGTATCTGAACGCTGACGTGACAACATTTAAATGTTTGTCCTTAGTTTTTGCATGGGACGTGAACAATGGTCTTGTGGACAAAAGTCCTGTTTGACCAATCCACATCCCTGTGTGGAAAATGTCACTTTTAATACTATGTCACTTGCACTGAGGGTCTAATTATGATGCAGATTGGTTTAAATTGGAGTTATTTGAGAGCCCGGTGCATTTGTATCAGACACTCAGAGGGCAGCTGACCAACTGTCAGTATTTGTGTTGGGAGTAACCGAGTTGCTAAATCTGGTTAGGTAATCTCTCCTATTGTTTTATTATTATTATTATGTTAAGTATTTTTCTCAGGCTCACTCTGTCCAAACAGCATCTCTGTTAAATTAAATGACCTGAAATACTCGTTTATTCACTGGCTGGGTTAAGATCAGTTTATCCCATGTTTTACACACCATAATCATACTTGACATGGTTTTGTTTGATGATTAGTCTGCAGGACTGCACCAAAATTTGTAATTAAATTGCAAAGCCTTTTGCTTTATTGATGCACCGTGCCTTCAAGTTGGATGAATCTATCTCCAAAGAGACTTACTTCTGGGGTGGAAGAAAATCCTGAGACACCTAAAAAAAGAAACCCCAGTTGAACGGAAAGCTGAAAGTCTGTTTTTTTCTTTCTGTCAAAAGGCACAACACCACCTGCTGAAAGTCAATTAACATAACCCTGACATAGACCAACACAACACAGAGATACAAACAGCAAATTTAAATTTAGGGAACCTGCAGGCATTCAGATAAAGCTTGTGTCAGAAGCTTCACAATTTACCTGCAAATAGAAAAAGTATGGATAAAGACATCCATGTGGAACTTTTTTTTTTAACTTTAGGTAAAGGAGAAGCTGATCTTTATTAAAAAGAAATGAAATTTGACGTCTAGCAAATAACTTCGGTTATGCATTCCATGAAAACTTTTTGGATACGTGATATTTGGTGGCGGGAAGAAAATAGACATAGAAGTATATACTGATTATAAATTCACCCACCAAAAAACATCATGACCTAAGATAAATATTAACTGTAAAAAATTCCAAATGCTATATTGATGTTTTCATCAATAGCCTTGCAGTTTTAGCAATACACTATCTCTCTTGTATAACACCTGTAATGGCTGCCATCACTGGGTTCATGCAGTGAAAGAGACAAGGCTCTTCGACTGTATCATACTTAAATGGCCAGTCGGACAGCAGAATCGGCGACCTTTCAAGTCCTGATTGCATCCGTACGGCCCTCGCTGTGTTTCCATTGTGTGAACCCACTGCTATAACACCAGAGTGCTTGTAATAGAGAGCCATTGTGTCCTTGGGAGGTCATTCCAGCTCCAGTGGAAATGGATTTTAGCGTCAGCCCTCATTCGGGTGTGGTCTCCAAACAGGCTCTTGTTGCTAAAAAATTAGCAGAAATGTCATCTATCCTCCCTGACCAGTCGAATTGACCTATGTGCCATTTAGAGAACCAGGTATGTCCTGATTTACCCTTTTGGCCCACCTTCTTTGAGCCTAGCTTGTCTTCAAAGGTTTTCATAACCCTAATCTGTTCAGAGCGCTGCCTCTAGGACCTACAAGATGATCCAACCACATTGGCTAATTGATTCGCACCATGTAGGAGGGAAAGAGAAATGTAGCTGTGATCAAACGTCAAATAATATTAGCCATGAGTGTAGTCAGGCAAATGTACTTAGGGGTGTCTATTTATTCTCTTTCAAATGTGTGAATAGTGGATTTGGAATTTGTAAACCCCCGAACCATCTTGTCACAAAAGCAAAACACTCTAAAAACATGATGCCCTGCTATACATATGCATTTAAAGGGGGAAGGCCAACAGCATAGTTCATCTATGAACAGTGATGGTAATATCCTCTGGCTGCTTTTCCGTTCATATAAAAAGGAGGCCAAACTTTGCGGTCACTGTTAAAAGACCCTTTTACTTAAATGAGGCACATTCTAGAAAGGTCACAAAATCATAGGAGCACGGCCTTGCGGGAGTTTTCTCACAATATGCACTTTGACAAATGTCGCTGTCCCATGGGTAATATTTCCTGGCATGATAAAGTAACTAAGCAGATTTGCCGTGTGCCTGACTGTCCTGTCCAGCCGACTGTGTGAAAAGCCTGCATGTGACATGTGCTCCCTGTTGGGGCCAAGAGGGAAGGCTGTGGATTCACCATGAATTTATGTTTGCGCACATGATCAGTGTCAGGAGCAGAGCCGAGGACCTATAGCTGCTGCTGCTTCCTTTGTTGTCAGAGAGCAGCTGATTGCTGCTTGTTGCTGCTCTCCGTTCCATTTGGTAATGCTAATACTGAAGACTTCATCGGCCTGGTTTCTAATGTTAATGAATTACAGACTCACACAAGCAGACACACATCACACGTCAGGCTGAACCTGCAGACTGACTGAACCTATTAAATCTGGGATGTGTGCTGTAGTCTGAAATCCTTCAAACCCTTCTAGGGATTTGCTCTATCAGTTGAAGAGACGGCGAGGGCTCTGGCTGAACTCCTGCATTAGTAAAATCTAAAGCTAAAAAAAAGCGTTGTATGATGCAATGTTGTTTATCTTAGCTGAGAGAAAAATCCTAACCAATGCTGATGATAAACTAACAACTTTTGTATTCAAGATTTAGTTTATTGACATTTTCTGTGTGTACTTGCATACATAAAAGTACAAAACCCTGTTCCTCCTAGCACACAGCAGTGCAACAAGAAAGGATAAAAATAAACCAAAAAAAAATCCCTTAAAAATGCTACAACTAAAATCATATAGTAAAGGGGAGGGGCTGTCGATGGTGCTGACTGCTTTTAGGCTATTTAGCATTCAGCTGGATTTGGCACAGATGCTTCTGTACCTCTTTACCAGACGGCGGGGGGGGGGGGACAGACTGTGTGAAGGGTGGTGGGGATCCTTGATGATGCTGGAGGCTCTGTGAACGCAGCATAGATGGTTAATCTCCAGCAGGAAGGGGAGAAGGGCACCAAAGGTCTTGCTAGCTGTCTTCACTACCCTGCTTAGCCTGCGCTCTTCGGTCGCATGGCATTTACCGAACCAGGTAGTGAGCATTGGGCTAGAATCCTTTGAACCTGTAGAAGGTGATGAGGGACGGGGCTGGTAGACTTGCCCCCTTTTCCATCTCTGGAGGGGATGGAGGCGCTGTGAGGTCTTTTTTAACGATGGCCGAGGTGCTGATGGTTGATATATAAATTAATGAATTATGTCATAATTATGAATTATGTCATAATTATGAGTTCTTGACTTATGTACAGTGACAATAATGTTTCACACACAAAACAACAATCAAGTACTTTATAAAAGGAGAGTTTATTAAACTTCCAACTATACACACAACTAATAACTAACCGACAAACAAATGAATAATTGCCATTATGAATGAGCACAATGAACGATTTACGAGTGAAGGAGGATCACTGTATAGACCAGTTAACATCAGTAGAGGATACCTTTAACGTTGACTTATAAATTAAATGAATGCAGCGTTCAGCAGATGAGTTTGGGAAGCACAAGGGAAGGTTTTGAAAAAAATCTAATATTCTATTTCGATGGAAGAGCCTTCTCATGATCTCATGCTACTTCATTACAAAACTAGCATAAATCCCAATACCACAGGAAAATGTAATTTGAAATTGCATTGAAAAGTTAATGCCCTTTGTTCTCGCAGTAGTCGTTAAATGGTCTAGTTTCATATGAAACAAATATCGTCACTCCAGTTTAATGACTGAGCCCTTTACGGCCTGTCAAAGACTGTTATGTCAACTGGGATTGCAGGCAATAACTGTAAATGAATGCATCATTAATCCACTTACCCAACTTAAAGATACAATTTTACTCTCACTGTTTGGAGCCCGATACATTTTGATAGATTTGGTTGTATTTGCATCATTATTGAAACTAGTACTGTCCTTCACTGCAATGTCTTTTGATTGATGTTTAATTTTGTTAAAATGTTCAGTCTAGTTAAAGCTTAAAAGATATGAAGAGGACCTGAGAAGTGTCTGCATGTTTTTCTTTCAGGCTACCTTTGGCCCAAAAAATCTCCACGTCATAGGGTTAAGGCAGCATGTATACAGTATAGCCACCACCACCAGTGGAACTAGAGCTCTAAGTTACAGCCTTCACTCGGTTTTGTCTTCAGTCTGCTATTTTCTTCTGCATCTCTGTCAATTAACCCACAAAGATGCACATCGTTGTGCACCTGTTGTTATTGAGGGAAAAAAATAAAGCAATTTTGTTTCTGATTGGATGAATCACCAGATAATAGTTAGTCAAAATTGTGCAGCTCAATATCACATCTAATTTACTGTGAAGAGATGGCTTTAACGTAATTGTATTGCAACCTTGATACTGAAGGACAAACTGTGCGAAAGCTACAGCGCATAAGAGGAAAGTAAAGTGTGTTTTCGTTGCTTTTTGCACCTTTTTGGTTGTTGTTCTAACCCAACCTCAGTGCCTGAAAACACAAAAACCTGCTCATGTAGACACTCTAAACGCTGGAACTTTGATCAGACCTGAAGGGTGATGCTGATGTTATCCAGGTTCGGATGCGCTGTGTGGAAAAGGAAGGTGACTAAAGTGGTGGAAGAGCAGCGGCAGTAGCAACTGAGCAGGGGAAGAAGTGACCTGAACTTTAACAGGATGGAGCCAATTCCCTGAGGAGTAAACATTCAGTAAAAGCTGAGCAGCTCATATCTGTGAAGTAAATGGGCAGTAGAGGGGAGCATGTTCTTCCCTAACAGGGCCAAGGTACACTGCCGGGGGATCTGAACTTGTAATTCCCTTTCGCTGTTGCTTGACTCATCAGGGAGTGCACGGGCAACTTTTTAGCCAGGAAATAAGGCCTTGACTCTGGTAGGGATACCCCTTATCAAGATTAAACATGTGAGTGCAACATTACAGTAATATGAGATTAGAGAAAGTATTTTAGCTCAGTGATGCTACCAAGGAGTGAAATATTGTCAGATCCACTTAGTATCACAGCCAGAGGGTATTTACTGGTAAGTCATGCATTTATATTCATTGCTAACTTAGTTGGCATCATAGCTTTTACAGTTTATTCTGTCAGTTATATTACAAGTTTGCTCCACTGAAGCTAAAATAAAGTTTTTATCGAGCAACTTGATTCAATATTAAACCCTATTCGCTGGGGAGCTGCCTTATTGTTGCTGTTAATATTGCTAGTTGCTGTTTTCTGACACACGTTTGAGTTATAGCCCGGCGTTAATTTGTCTAAAAAAGCGGGAATATAAAGCTATGCACCTCTTGATAATTGCAATCCTCTCGGGGAAGCTGAGGGTAGCCATCTGTGAACGGACGAAGAAATAATGGCATGGTTAAGAGCTGCTTGGGGGAACCAAACACATTTATTTGTGTGAAGTGCCTTGTTTTGAAAGGCAGAAATGAATCAGAGACCTTTCTTATGTATGCTGAAGCAGGTACGATGATTTTGTTTAAAAATAGTAGTTAATCTGTTCAGGGGGTTAAATACAATCGGTCCCATCAGCAGGATTCTCTCTGTGTGTAATGCAGAAACAGTCCACAGACACAGAGAGCAGGATCCGGGGTTGTGTCTCTCTGTTTTGGAGCAGAAGAATATCCACCTGCCTTCTACGTGACACTCTGACAGTACCAATCCCACCTTATCTGTCCTCTCTTCCCTTGCCTCCTCCCCTACTCACCCCCTATTTTCCAAACACCTTCCCCTTCCATCAAGCCTGTCTGCACCACTTTCAAAACCCTGCTGTGATAAGCTCCCTGAACTAAAATTATTTCTTTTTAATTACTTTCCATATTACGGTACTGTAAGTGCAATTCGAAGCGCATGCATTATATATGTACTCCACTCTGTATGAGGATTAAACCGTTGTGGGTGAACCTTGCCTGAGGGCAAAATACACAAATGCAATTAATTCATTTCAGTGGGAAAAAAACCTAAAAACTTTTCTCACATTTTTGAAGAAAAGAAAAAGAAATAGAGTTCATTATTCTACAAATAGCGTGTGGAAAAACAGTCTTGGCTTTAATTAGGGTGACGCTTGTTTTGTACCTACGCTTACAAGTGTCCTGAAACGGGTATAAGCCATCTGAGAATAGCTATATATTGTGATTGCTCTACAATAACATATGGCATATGGAAATGTCTGGCCATCTTGTTTCATATTTCATATTTAATAACAAATTAGCATGCAGCCCGTCGCTCCTCTGAGGAATGAGCCGTCCGTGGTAGTTAACAAGAATCACCTGTATGGCTTACAGTGTTCGCTGCGCATCAGACTCGTACGGCGTCCTGAATTCACATGTCCTTTTTATCCTTAAAGCACAGATCAATAATATGTCTTTGGCTGTCAAGAGACTGGCAGACAAATAGATAAGAAAGTAAATGGAACAGAGACCAATTACAGCAGGCAGATCTCATGTTGGTTGAGAGGTCAGTAAGCTCACCTACGCACACCTGCCACTCCAGGCCCACGCTACAGTGCTTCGCCAGCACTGGTGCTGCAACATCAAAGGGACACTACTTGAACTTGAAAACTTGAATTGCTCATCCTCAACCCGAGAGACATTTGTGTCCTTTCAAAACCAGAAGGGAAAAGAGTCAATCCACACATGGGGGCCTTGATGACCCAGGAGGCATAACATGAGTTTGCCCTCCCCCTCCCCCGTCATGCTCTGTTTAGAGAGGAAAGACACAAAGAGAACCTGATGCGTATGGATTTTCTTTTAACGGTAATAAGACTGTCAGGGGGGCTGTACAGCTTGTGTGAGGATTTGGAGGCGCAGACAGCGGTAATTGAAACTGACAGCGGGTTGAGCACAATGACTGTGGATAACAACAATCATAACCCCCATAATCATCACAGCAGCACCGCATGCAGACAAAGTTCTTGGGTAAACAAAATTACCTACCTGACACCGACCATCTTTAATATTTCCCCCATCCTCATTGATTGTCTGAGCTTTCCTGGCGTGGGGGACCCCTGAGCCGCGGTGTCATCTGGAGGCGCCCAAAGGCTCTGTGCCAGAGGTGGGTGAATGATATGTAATATACTACTGATTGTAAGTCGCTTTGGATAAAAGTGTCTGCTAAATGACTGTAATGTAATGTAATGTAATGTGTTTGCATGTTTTGGAGCACCTTTGTCTTTAAACCCCGGTGACCAGCAGTGACATTCAGGCATTCTAGCGTGCATGTGTGTGTTGACAGATGCATCATCTATGGTACAGTAGTCAGAGCTCAGTTCATTCCGTGACAAAAGTAGCAGAATTAATTTCAGTATCACAACTCTTTATTCACTATTTGTTTTGATGGTGCACAGTTATGAATTTTTATTTTCTGAGGCGCTACTTTATTATGTATTGTTCAATTTATTTTATTCAATACAAATTCCTGACCGTGGCACTATTGGGTTCTCTTTGCATCAGTGTTTTTTTTACAGATCACATTTTTTTTATTAGGTTTTGTAGAACAAATATGAAAAACACATTTTTCAAGCTGCAGATAAGGCCCCATCTGCTAAAGCTCTGTCTGCTAAACTGTCGTTATTTTGTTGTGAAAAAGCAGATTTTAGTTTTCCTTTGTTTTAAAACACAAAATGAATGTATTGTTGCTGAAGGACGTTATTAAATATGGGCAATTTATGGGCAAAAATAGAACAGCAACAAATTGATGATCAGACATTCAGTCACATCAAAGATTTTGACTAACTTGAACGTATACCGATATACAGTACTAATACGTTTTAATCAAACATTGTTAGCAAGCTAGCTGTCTGGTATTGTTGATAATTGTGAAAATCAGCAAATGTTTCTTAATTTTTCAGCAAAATCATCAATTTTTAGGTTCAACCTTAAGAGGTGAGTAGAAAGGCAACGCAGTTAAGAGGCAGAACTCGATTGGTTCTCTTGTGCACATGCTGAACACTAACTAAATGGTGCTTTGCTAGTCGAACAAGTACGATGATATAAATATTGTATTATTATTCAAATTGCTTTACTCCTCTGAGCTTTATTTTCGTATTGTTCAGCTGTTGCATGATTTGCTTACTCTTGTTCTAATTTTATATGTTGTGTGTTTTATTTTATGTTTTAAAGGTCCAGTGGGTAGGATTTAGTGACTAAATATTCTTCTGCTCACTCCTCCATTTCTAAACATTAGAAAACTACGGTGGCCTGCAGGTAGTATAAAAACATGAGAAAAAATGTTTTTCTTCCTTTGTTTTGTACATTGAATTTTATTTTCATTCATATCTTTCAGTCATTAATTCATAAAAGTCTAAATAAACATACACAAAAAGTGATGATTCTAAGATCATGAATCAGATGTTTAGTATGCAGAGTCGTCTGATTGCACTGTCAGTAATTATAGATGTTGTATCTCGGTTCATTCAAAGCAAATGCAGCACCATTTATGAAGAGGAGACTTTTGACACCAAATTTATTCATGTGAAGGATGGACTGTGTAAAGGACTCAGTCATGCCTGCCTGCCATTATGTCAAATGTACACACAGAGCTCATAAGAAGAAAACAATCTTTTTTCCATATTTCACTTCACTCAATTAATTTCTCGTTTTCATGAAGTCAAAACCTAATTGATGTGAGTCAGAGCAAACATCTGTCCTCATCATTTTCAATAAGTGGAAGCTGTCAAGCATGTAATCAGAAAATCATGTGCTGTCAGTCATTTTCCATTACAGTCAATGTAGCTCAAGTTTTTTCCAAGATGTGGGTTTTTGAACATTTCCTTGTGTGAGCAGACTGAAAAACTTCCGGACTTCTGTCTCTGGTATCAACAGCTGTCAATGTCTGTGAAGCAATTGCGATAAAAGATATCAAGCAAATATTTTTATTTTAACTGCTAAAGGTTTCTCTCTGCCTTTTTATTCAATCATTCTTTTATTTTATCTTTTTTTTCTAAGGGACAATACACATTGATAAACGTCACTGTTGATATGCCAGTGTTAGCCAAAAGGCTTATTTTGAACTGATGTTTGATTTGCCATTAAAGGACCAGTGCGCGTGCCATCTCATGTTTTTATACTACCTGCAGGCCACCGTAGTTTTCTAATATGTTTAGAAATGGAGGAGTGAGCAGAGGGATATTTAGTCACTAAATCCTACCCACTGGACCTTTAAAACATAAAATAAAACACACAACATATAAAATTAGAACAAGAGTAAGCAAATCATGCAACAGCTGAACAATATTAAAATAAAGCTCAGAGGAGTAAAGCAATATCATGCAAAGTAGGACATTTAATAAGCAGGCAATTCATGCAAAAACAATGTTAAGCAGACAATCAGTTCAAACATGACAACATAAAATCTCATTACAGAAGAGAGATAAACAGGAAGAGACGCAATCTGACAAACAAGGTCAAAAAGCAAAGCAAAGGACATCGTCAAGGCAAGTATATAGTGGCTAGGCATGGCAGGTCATGTTGCTTTTTTGCCAAGTTTTGAGATTGCATGCAAAGGAATTGTAGGAGTCACTGTGACAAACATTTAATGAAGGGTTCCTGCTGTAAAATATGTTTTCTCTCCTTCTGACAGCTATGTCTCCTCATACTCTTGGTCTTGTTCTGAAAGAGGAATGTGGTAAACGAGAGATGTTCTAATCCATTGACATATTTTTTCATATTAAACAAGCATTGTGGAGTTTGATTCAATTTTCCCAGCCAAGGAGACTAAATATTCAGCAGGATGTATATGATGGCTTTTAGCTTTACTATCCTAGACCTTGAGAGCTTGTTTGTATACAGATTGCACAGGCTTTGATATTGTATCTGTGATAAGAGACCAAGTGTCTATACAGTATGTTATATACAAGAAAATCATAGCATGAAAATAAATCTTATATTAAAAAAAATCTAAAACTGTTCAGGTTGAATTTGGTTTTTGCAACAACTTGCTGAACGTGTCTTTTGAAGCACGGAGGTGAGTCTACAATGACTACGAGGTATTTCAAGCTGGAAAGAATTGTAGCTTCTCACCTGATACCTAAACTGAATATTGTTTAGGAGCATCGCTTGCTTTCTTTGGTACTGTTTTTTTTTTTTTTTACATTAAGATGCAAGCAAGAATGAAAATAATGTTACAGGTCTATGATTTATGTTTTTCGAAAGATGCAAAAATCCACAAGAAACCGTCCTCTGACTAGCAGCAGGAAGCAAAGTTAGCAACCTCGCAGCTTGGTGCTGATAGATGAAAGAGGGTGGTGAAGTGTTATCATGGCTGGAGTGTACTCAAAGGAATGCAATGGATGGCCACTCTAGGGTCAACTCTGCTCACTCCGCCCTGGGGGAGAAATCTCCAGCTGAAGTATCACCTGCTTTGATATTGGGATGGTTGTAGAGCTTCTGCCTTTTGGCTCACACACGTACACACACACACACACCAAAAACTCGGAGGACGGTGTGCACAAACCCGTGCAAATACTGCACAGCATTGCACAAGCATTCACATGATTATTCTGCCTGTTTAACACATTTAGAATCACACACGTGTGCATGAATCCATACAAAAACCTACAGTACAAACATTAATATTCAGCAAATCAGAGCGTTGTGCATTTTAATCCACATAATTGCTGCAGTGCATTATGCAGATGAGGTAAAGTCTGAAGAAATTGTGGTAGTTTTCAAATTCCCTGAGTCAGTGAAGGTGACTGCGGGGGTAAAATCGAGACAGTAAGTAGTCCCATGATCTTGTAGTTTGTTACTTCTTTGGTTGGTGACAGACTTCCGGCTCCAAAACATGCCCCCCCAACCGGTTCTCTCTGGCTCTCATTAACCAGAGAGCAGGGGTGTCGACAAATGGTGAGAAATGAAATGGATATGCTTTAAAATCTCCATAATGGGTTCATGTGATGCCATGAACACAGCTAATTAAGGTCTGGGGAGTTCTCATCACAGACAGTCCTACTGTTGTGTATGTTTTTATCAAGGGCATCTATTATGCAGCTCCGACGAGGGCTTGGCTGCCGTGCTTCACCAGAGTGAGGAAAAGGGTGTCGCCCCCCTGCATGCTCAGAATAATTATCTTACTATTGCCAATTTTCTCCAAATGTCGCTTAGGCTGTCCTGGGCTGCTAAACAGCCACAGCGCCTGATGAAATCTCTTTGTCAACTATTTTTTCGGCAAAAAGTTGAGTTCTAAGGTGGACAAAGCTGCAGATTATACAGAACGGCAGCGACTGTCCCCAGATAACCTGTGAGCTCATCCGTAATGTGTGTTTGCACAGACAAAGACATTGGCTCTTATTAGTTTAACAAATGGCCCACTGGCCATTTAGGAAAATGCTCCCTTAAAATGCTTAATAGTTCAGGTGACTAACAGCCCGCACTTAAGAACATTGGACCGTACATCTATAATTTCTGATTGCCTTAATAACAGACAGATGAGATTTAGGAGATTACTGCACTGGGACTCAGCTCACATTCATCTCCACCATTTAATAGATGATCCAAAAGTTTGCATCGAAAACAGTAGAGGTTAATGTCATTGCTATTGATGCTGGGGTTGAAATAGTTGACAGCACAGCAACTACATTGTTGTACCTCTTTAATGTGCCAGTTCATGGTTGTTGTCAGTGCAAAAAAAAGAAGTAAGTAGATAATTTGCACATGCTTTGCACATTAAACATAATCAATATATATTCAAGCCTAAGTCAGTATAGGTTCATACCTGGATGCAGGTCAGATGTACTAAATGTTCCATCATCCAATCACAATTGTTTTTGTTTAATTTGTGAAATGAACTTTTGCTGCTACAATATAGTATTGACATCTATGTTTTAAAGATGACTGGAGAAATGGTCCACATCGTTCCAAACAGGAAGTTCTGTTTTACATTCACATCATTTTATCAACCCTCCAGTGGGCTGATACAAGACATTGTATGCACAGTTGGAGCCTTTACATCTGATAAAGCAGTAAGGTGTGAGTTGATAGTTTCACTGAGAATTTCTGTAGCCCTTTTATGTGTCTACAGGGACGATTAGGTAGCGCCGAAGCAAATACGTGTAAAAAGAATAGTCGACATGAGAAGCTCAATACTCCTCTCATATCTGTAAGGTAAATATGTAGCTTGAGCTGGCAGGCGGTTATAATAAAATGTGTCAACTTGTAAACTTAAGAGGTGATGCTAAGTGGATGTAGTCACCTTTGGACTCAGCCAGGCTAGCTGTTTCCCCCTGTTCCCAGTCTTTGTGCTAAGCTAAGCTAACCATATGCTGACTGTAGCTTCATATTCACCGATTAGAGTGGCATGAATCTTTAAACTATCCCACCAGCCATCCCCCTTTTTATTTTGATTACATAATCAGTCAAAAAATTTTTTATTACACTGTAATTTCCATTGACAGCAGAATAGATGCAGCTGGAACATCTGTACGATGATGAGAGGCTACTGAGCAGGATGAAGCATTTGTTTCATCTAATAACAGGCCTCTTAGCTATTTGATGGATTTTAATGTTAAGACACAAACATTAAAAAGAGATGAGAAGAAAAACAATACATCATACGGCTGCCATCCCTGTAGATTTGATCTAAAACTTCACTTCTATTATTACACTTATCAGTTTAACACTGATTATCACAGATACTGTTTTATTTTGCTATGTTTAAGCTTTCAGTCTCCTGGTGATAAATATCAGAGTGACTTATTTTCATGTTCACAATCAAGGATCGTATTAATGTCTAATCTCACACTCTGAGAAGCAAAGCTAGATGAAGATCTGGGAGATTTTCTCTTCCAGACTGTTTTCAAATCAACCATTAAGATCTCTGTCTCCGGTAATCCTTTGAATGTCATTCACTTCTGATTTTTAACGCTGTTCTGAGCTCGGAGGCGGCATGGCAGGAAGAGCTGGGCTGTGTGTGTGCATTAGTTCATTTTGAGTCAGCCATGTGCAGCTTAGAGGACAAATAAAAAGCAAAATACAGTCTGAAGTCATACACCAGGCAGTATGGTAGCCGCTGTACAGTAGACACACATACCAGGAAATGTCTCAGTGATTTTCTAACTGAGTCAACACATGAATTAAATATTTTGCTTAGAAATTCTCTTGGTTGCAACAACACTATGCCATCACAGCACTTTAAAACCTCTCTTTTTCGTAATAAAGGTGAAGTTCGTAAAGTCAGCACTCTCTCTGAGCACCTAGAAAGTACATTTGTTCTTGAAGGGGATTTGAGTTAATCTGACAAGCATCCACTGATACAAGGTTATTTTTTTCCAAAATAAAGCTATCATTAGCTCACATCACAGCCAGCTGCTGCCTTTTTCATGCCTGTTAGATAGAAGTTCAGTTTATTAAACCATATCTGAAACAGCTCATTTAACATGAATACTCACTAGTAAGAGTGGATAGTTACTACATGTACTCGAGAACTTAAGTACAATTAGGAGGTGCTTGCACTTTATTTGAGTATTTCTATTTTATGCCACTTTATACTTCGCTACATTTCTGAGGCACATGTTGTACTTTTTACTTAATTTCATTTATTTGAGAGCGGTAGTTACTTTACAGATTCAGATTGTTTGGTTACAAATATCATTTAAAAATGTATTATGATCAATTATTATAGATTAATCCACCTGGCAGTATAAACATTTGTTAAAATGATCCCACCTTTACCAGCTGCAACATTGAAGCGATGCTAACATAAATGCAACAATAATTTTAAGGCAATTATATAGTTTATTACCCTGAAAATGGGCCATTCTGATAAAAGGTGTTCAATGTTTTATATGCAGTACCAATCAAAAGTTTGGACACACCTTCTCATTCAATGGTTTTTCTTTATTTTTTTTTATTTTTTTTTTCTACATTGAAGATTAATATTGAAGACATCCAAACTATGAAGGAACACATATGGGATTATGTGGTAAACAAACAAATGCTCAACAAACCAGAATATGTTTTATATTTTAGATTATTCAAAGTAGTTGAATGAGAAGGTGTGTCCAAACTTTTGACTGGTACTGCATATAATATATAATATATATAATATCTTAACAAGAATCAACTTGAGTGTCAACTCTCTAGCAATAATGTAGATCATTAGTGTAAGATTTCTACCCAAAATTCACATTTTCAAACGTGCACAAAACTGTTTCTAACAAAGTTTACTATAGTTTATAAATATCACCTTGTTGTTCATGTTTGCGATATTAAAGGGTGTAACAGGATTAATACAAGTTCAGTTTGTGACTTTAAACAGAACCTGCTGTGCTTTGAAGCCTTCACCGCAGTAAAAAGATGAACAAACTGGGTGTAATCAGTTCATGAAAAAAGCTCCGGCACCCAGTGGTTCAAGATTACAAAGATGGAGGGACACCCACAGATAATGCCAAAATAAACTTATTCTAACAGCATATAGTAGATAATAGCCAAGAGGAACAGACCAGGATGAAGAAAAGATAAGAAGTATATCTACAGTCGGGGTGTAAAGAAAAACTTGTGCATCAATCTGATGTTGTAGCGGCAACATCATTGATTTGAAAAGATGGTGGACCAATTAAATTCAATCAATAGCAAGTTAAGGCAAATTAAGTTGTTTCTTTTCATTGAAATACCTGCATTGACTGCTTTAAATGTCAACTTTTTCATTCAAAAGATATTGCCTCCCATTGGTGAAAACAAAGAGTCAAAACAGAGGAGGGGACTAGTTTTTCTGGGCATCATGGCTTACATTTAGATTTTCAGCGATTAGTAAAACAGCTAATTATCAGGAATATGTGTTCCATTAAAGGGCGCCGACTACAGCATAACATTAAAGTTTAAAATCCGGAGACCTTGGAGAAACATTTTCACATGCAGCATGCGTGTGAGTAAGATCACAGGGTCGCAGGATGAACAAGATATACACGTCAAATTCAATTATAACAAAAAAGCTGTCTTGATTTAAAAAGCATGTGAATTTGAAATATTGTAATAAACTCGTTGGTTGTCTTTAGTAATTCACGTCTACTGACCCAGATCCCTAATTATATTTCAAAGCAAATGACTACGGAACAGGATGGATTTGTGTTAATGATCCCCTTATGTAAATGAACCTTTTCACATCTTTGCATCCCATCTCTTTGTTTTTCAGCACGCCCCATGCTCATCAGCTGCAATGACCATGAGACTTCCCACAATGAGGAAAAATCTGGGCATGTTTTTCGTACTCCACCGTCATTGTTGAAAGGTATCTTACCAGGGGGTCTTTCTAATTAAACTGGTGCTCAAACCAAGGCTGTGGGAGACAGTGCATCTGCTATGCAAAGTGGCTAGAAATCCTCCAGCTGCCCATCTGTAAAACTTTTCATCTGGCCTCTATCGAAGACTGAGGTTTGGGAAAATGCCTTTACTTTTCATAATCCCCCTCTCTCTCTTACCTTATCCATATTTCATGAAGAGCTCTGGAGGTATGAAATTGTCTGAAACTAATCCACTACTGGATATTTAGTCCCAGATTAAAATCACTCGCTTCACTGCCTCATAATTCTGCTCCTATTGATTGCCTGGGTCCAAATATAAGTCAAGGATGTAAAGAACATTTTCCCCGGGACTTTCTGAAATTGTATCAGCGCGGCTCCTCTGCAATGAATCCATGCAAATGGTGCCATGCAGAATGGGTTTTTGTCAAGCTTTTGCACCAGCTCAGCACTCTGCACGGGTTTGTTTACGCTCATGTTTATATCGCCGAGACATTCTGAACATGTTGTAACCCCGGATGGCACAAAATCCACATGTGCACACCTAAGCAGGATTTAAACATGATTCAGACAAACCTGAAAACAACTCCCTATGATCAAGATAGACAGGTAGAGATACATACTTGCAGGGTTGAGTGTTACTGTTGAGTAAAGATGGTAAAATGTGAGAATAATGACATGTTAAGACACTCGTAGGCAGATCAATCCATTGATTCCGCTAGGCTGTAAAAGGGGCCCGTCTGTCAACAATACAAAATAACACAAAGGGCCTTAGATCCTACATGAATTGTAAAAAAAAAAAAAAAAAAAAAAAAAAAGGGGAGACATAATGATACACTGTAAAGTGTAAATACAGTATGTGCTGTCAAAGCTGTATATACAATATTTGGTAGTTTAAAATGAAACCCCAGGCAATTTCCATTTGTCACGCATGCTGCATGTCACTGTCATTCGGTCCAATTGTCACACCGGGCGGCAAATTCAGTAAAAGTTGACAGCAGTGCCACAGCCTGATTTCAAGATGGAGAACAAGGATGAAAAGGAAATACCAGAGTGATGCTCACAAATAACTACAAAACAGCAGAAGTCACTGGCAAGCTCCCTTTGATGGAAAAAGATTATATAATTTTCACTTGTTACAAAATCGCTTACAACAAAACCCCAAAAGTGCAAGTCCGTCCCTCTGTACTTTCTGACTTCCCTGTCTGCTCATCTGTGGCACTCACTCCCAAGCCCTAAAAATAGGTCACAAATATACTGGTAACAGCGGGGCACTTGTGGTGGAAATTGTAGTTTGTTGTTGCAAACACTCAGCACTCAGGAAATAACACAGAGCATTTGATGGGTTTGAAGATGTATACAGTATTATGGAGAGATTTTACAGAAACAAGTTGTCTCTCGCTCTCTCTCTAGCTTAAAGAAGATTAGAGTCAGTATTAATGGTTTCAGCAGAATCGCAGTGGTCTTAAGTGATTGGTTTTCTCCTGCTTACATTAGGCACTGGCTTTTTTTTATATGAAAAACAGCATATTAGAAGCTTTAACCAAATGAGGGAAATGCTGCATAACATGGTTTCAGCATTATCGTCATGTAACCTGGTCCACTATATCCTACCTATGGTATTTTCCAAAAGGACCTGACACTGGTGGCAATTTACTCCTAAAAAATATAGCTTTGTTCATCATCTGTCTGAAACCTCTCTTTGAGCCCCCCTCCTGAAATTGCCCAGTTTGCTCTGATTGGCTTGCAATAAAAATATGGCGCACCTTTTGCAAAGGTATTCTAATGAGCCTGCATGTGACACGAGCTAAATGGCTTGTTGGGTCACGTGTTTTCTGATCTAGACAGCCCACAATAAACTGACTGGGTTGTCTTATTTCACAGTATGTTGATAGGTAGATACTCCAGATACCTAAATGTAAGTGCACAAGCACTGACAATGTTCCTTATGATATGTCCTTTTTAATATTTGTCTGTAATGTTGATAAAAGATTACTCAGACAGGACTACACAGTATCTTTGTTGGGGACTATTTTCAGCTGCTGCGTAACATTTGGTGCTCTAAGGAGTATTTACAGCAGCAGGATTATTATTGTGGGATTGAGTCAAAATAAACTGCAGTGGCTAAATTCATCGTAATCATGAAACATGTCACCCACCAGGGCAACAGTGTGGACATTAATGTGTTTTAGCGATGGTTGCAGCGATGGAGCTCAATGGCAGCGAGGAAGTTGTTATAGCAGTATTTTGATAGTACTTGTTATTGTAGGAAAATGTTGACAATAAGAAAAAAAGAATATCATTGGTGTTAAATAACATAGATATTTGGAACAGAAAATCTGTCAGCCATAAAAAGTACATGGCTGCCATTATGCCAGGTTAGCAAATTTCAGTATCTAACTGTTAGCTTACATTGATTGCTTATCGACTCCTGAACATGATATCATTTTAGGTTAATAAAAGTGTTATTAACAGACTACAGTCTTGCGATCCAGAAACCCACAGATACAAAAAGTCACATTTGTTAGGGAAGAAAAAAATGATTAGGGAAATAACGTGGCTCAATATCAAATCCAAAATATGCAAACAGCTTTCCAACAGCTTGAAATTGGCTCATTTGCAGTCATTTGTTAGTGGCCTGTTAAAACCAATTAATTTTTTTTTGTGCATTAGTGATGATTGATAATTATAACAATACAAAACCTCTTGTTATGATTTGAAAGTGACTGGAATGCAATGCACACAGGTGTGAATGATATACTAACTAGAGGTATTATTCAAGTACTGTTGGAGTCATTGTCAAACCTGTACTCTTCATTAATTTTGGTGTTACTGACACATCATTGAGAAACATTTCTCCTCAATTTTTAATCACAATGTCGGAGCAGAGCTGCCAGGAGAAACAACAGGAGGGCCTTCTCAAGGCAAGCTGCGGGGGAGGGGGCCCCTTCAGATTTGCATTGGTGCCGTTTTCCTGCAGGGTGCTCTCCAACACACCATCCGTGAAGCTCAATCGTCACAGAGCAAAAGATGGAGATGTGTTGCTGCATGCCTGCCAGAAAATCACAGCCCAGATATTCAGTGCCAAAAGCCACACAGGCATGGCAGGTGAGAAACTGAATGAAACTCTGAAACGCTGCAGGACAACGAGAGGGTGAGGGAGTAATAAGCACCAGTCTGTCACGGAGTCCCTGTTTGTTCTTCGAAATCTTGTCTGAGGGATGCTAAAAAAAGAATTTTACAAGAAGTTTGAATTGAAAAATGTGCAGCAGAACAAGCAGAAAAAGCAGAAGAAGAGTGTGACTTATATACCAAAATGTTGCTTGATTCAGTCAGTAAACATTGGAATGTTCATTTAAAAAAACTGCATGTGATAAATAAAATATTAAAAATGCTGGATAATACTCGTGAAGCAACAAAAAAATGCATTCAATGTACGATGTATGATGGGAGCCCTAATTTTAATTCTGCAACAACAACAACAAAAACAACCAGCAGCTTATATTTGTCTACAAGGAAAAAAAGTGAAGCACTTCCATGTGCACTTGATTAATTATGGAAATAAGTATTTGTTTGTTTTCTCTGACTCTTTGGTGCAATAATCTGGCTGCAGATTGCTTTTCAGCAGGCGCTAGCTAGAGTATCATGTCTGGTATGGTACAAGCCCTCTTGTCTCCAAAGATTATTCCATCTATGAAGAGTCTGGCAAGAGTCTGGCAAGTAAACAAAGGAACAGGTGGTTGGCTGCAAAAGAGGCAAAGGAATAATAACATGTCCACAGTACATGGATCCGCGTCTGTTTGTTGTTCTGCTCTCCCAAGCTCTCGAGTCTCTCACTGTGAGGATGGGCCCAATGACAGTGTTCAGTCATCCCCTCAACCTCAGAACCATCCAGAAGCTTTGACAATAGTGCTTTTACTGTGGTCATAAAAATTTTTATTTTCCCGTTTTTCCCTGTAATATCACCACAATGGGTTGAATGGTTACTCGGCTGCTACAGATCTAAAACTCTCTTTTACAGAGTGCATTACCCATCTCAAATGCTGTAAGGAATGCTTTGACATTTTGGGAAATAAAACAATTTCGATAGAATTTGATCAGAAGATCAAAACCACTCATCTATGTGTGGTATATGCAGCAAGAGCCAGGAGACAGTAAGCTTAGCTTAGCATAGTGGCTGAAGTCCACTTAACTGTAAAACCCTAACATGTTTTTACACTTGAGCTTTTGTTTGAATTAAACAAATGAGATTTAACGTGTTAATTAGTGAGCTTTAGCAGTTCTGGTTGGAGACAAGACTCAGACTTTAAGGGGCTGAGACCAAATCAAGACCAAGACCAAGAACGCAAGACCAAGTCAAGAACAAGACCAGACCAGTCCCACACTGCATGACTCGATTAGGATAAAATATGGACAAGCAAACCATACTGATCTGAAAGATCCACATTCCCATAAAACCCCCCCCAGAAAACAAATTAAGATTCCTACTTATTCACCTCCTTTATTGCAATATATACTTAATTTGTGTGTACAATAATAGGTCCTTCAGTCTCAAGACCAAAACCTACCTCAAATAATAGACTGCTGTTAACCCATGTTTCCTGTTTTTATGCTAAGCTAAACTAAGAAGTGCTGGACAGAGTTAAAGGTAGAGGGAATCTCACACTTTGTGAGGTAGCCAGAAGTATGATTTAAAATAAGCAAAAGTGGAAATAGGTAACTGCTTGCTTACAAGTTTACCATAATAATGTCATTGCAGTGTTGACAGCTTGTTTCCATTGTCCCCAAGCGTCCAAAAATACTGTAATGACCACAGGCGAGGTAGTGAGCGAAGTACTTTGATATCAGGTTTATTAGATTCCAACAAAGGACCAACAGGCGCAGCTCAACCGGAAAACACACACCTGAGAACTCCCGCCCGGAAGTCAACCCCCCAGGGACCCCCTCTCAGACGGCCCGCCCCTTCCTCCAAAACCCTGTGACGCTACAATACTGTTAATGCTGATTGAATACATTGTGTGATGATTGCATGAATGGATGTAGAGATCCTAAACATTCACTGATCTCCTCAGTAGTTTTCTCCAATACGTCACACTGCCCCTCAGCCAGGAGACAAGCCAACAAGGATCCATTTACTGTGGATACTTACTCTGAGTGCCGCTGCTGTAATGATGATACTTAAGCCACACAACAACTGTAAATCAAGACAGAAACAACTTGTTTTTCATATTGGGTCAGGTTTGTGGGTCAACCATTTATATAACTCACAGCAAAAGACGTCAGAGCCAAAACGCATCTTGTTTGCTGGCAAGCCACTTCACTTTGTGTTCATTCATTGCAAATATTAAGGATAGCAGACCTGATTAGGCTAAGAAACGTTACAGAGTGCACTTCTTGGCTGGGCTGGTGAAGTCATCTAGTAATGACCAGGCCCAAATATTCCAGAGGCTCCAAGCCACTGCAGCACATAACACTGAATTCAGATTGGAGAGCAAATAGTTGCTGCATGTTCTTGTTGATTCCCTGAAGAGGAATGTTTTTTAATGAGGCCCCCTGTGATGACTTTCAGTCTCAAGGCCCTACTATACATGGTTCCTGGATTTTTTTTTTGAGGCCAATCATTATACCTTCATATTGGAAATTCCCCAGACAACAGTGGCTCCTCTTGAACCCAGGCTTCGCTGAAAACATTGCACTTCTCCTGCCACCAGATTTCAGGGGGGAAAACTCATCTGAATTTGAAAAAACTGTCTTATGAGAACAGAATTCCCAGGTGTGGTGAGCTTGCCCTGGAATTCAGATCTATCAGGTTCTACTCCGAATATACAACCCTTATCAAAGAGCGAGCGAAGATCATTCCCCAAATAGTGAGAGGATAAGACAATCCCATGGAGTTGTGATATGTCTCTAAAGTCTCGCAAAATGAGAAAAAGGAGACTCAAAACAAGGTCAAAAATCTCCCAGGAAAGTTCTCTTTAGCCTTCAAAAGAGACTTGACAGCTCCACCCTCCATGTTTCTTATAGAAGAATCATTTTTATTCACTAAGTATCTTGATAATACCATGAAAAAACTGTTCATTTACTATGCCTCATTTTCATCTCTTTTTTTGTACATTGTCAGCCTAATTCGACAGCCAAGTTAAACACAGAATAATACACACTTGTAAAACATCAGTTACTTCGGAGCTGCACAGTACATTTTGGCAGCTGTCTTTGCTGCTTTACTTATCTTTCAAACTCCTTTGATAGAAATGTCTGTGGATGCAGAAAATAACGCATACCCGGAGAAATCTACCATGACAGGACTTATAAGGAGATAAGTTGAAGGTATTTTCAAAGGTCATCTTCTTATGACTTATTTTTCCTCAGGGTTGTGTGAGTTTGAGTTTCAAACAGGATATTTCTGCCTGGACCTAATGTTCCTTTTTTTTTGCCAGGTGTGTCAGCACAAGGGAATCCCCTGATGGCAGCGCTTTCAGGCTGATTTTAAATAACTTCTAATGAGTTTGTAGGCAGGAAACATAAGCGTAGGCAACAGAATAATTTTCATGTTCAGTACAGCAACATCAACAAGGACCCACATGTGAGTAACAGTATTTTAGATTGACTGGGAATGTGAGAGTTGTTGGGCTGAAAATACATATTTTCAGTGGTTGTTCTGGCCCCTGTGAGTGTGTGCTAGAGAGCAGCTCTTACTGCAAACTGGAGGAATGTAAAGCTCAGCAGTTTGGCAATTATGACATGTTGAGCACAAATCATTTTTATGATGGGGAAAACTAGGAGGAAAAAAAGCCAAGGACAACAACAATTGCATTAATGGAGTAGTTTTCTTGTTTGCCGACTGGCCTAGATGACATCAGGGATGGACAGGAATGAAAATTGGCTATGTACTTTAGAATCACCCACCCACCCCCTCTAAATCAATATTTTTTAGCACATGGAACAATAATATATATATAGTAGTTCTATACTACAACTATATAATATCGAGAGGCTATCAGCAGTTTAAGTGAAATTATTACATATTATGTTCCGTTATTACTGCATTGGACCTGCAGCTCACCCACCCACCTGGGCCAGTTGTCAAGACACAAGCCTTTGTTTGCCCAATGTGTGTCATTCCAGGTTGGCCAGGCGGTAGAAAGCAGTTATCACCAGATGGCCTGTCCAATTCTGGGTGACATAATGTCAGGCTGAAATATTTCTAGTGCAGCTACAGTGTTTTCAATAGTAGGAACATTCAACTTTCGTGCAATCAGTGTTCATTTTTTTGGGTGATCTGATGTTTGATCATAAGGGGAAGAGATATGGTTGTTTTGAAGCTAGTTCTGAGTTATACGATGTGTAAAAGTGATGCTTGTTACCTAGAAATGTTTGAAGGAGGTAGACGTTTCTGAAATGTAATGTTTCTACTAAAAAACCTGTGGGGCTAGCAGAGTTTCATTAACTAGCGTTAGCACTGCTATGCTAACTATTATAGGTAAACTGAATGTGAACGATTTTTAATGATTGTAACAGTGAATAAAGATCTATCCGGCTTTACAGGAACAGTGTTCCCTTATTTACTTTTTTTCTCTGTGTCAATCACCAGGTGATGTAATGGTTAACTTTAACAGTTTTCGCAGGATTTGGCAACTATCTTTATCTTTTTAAACTGTTTTTGCTGATGAATCAGTTTGACATCCTAGATATTTCCTTCAAAGGCATATTGTAGACCCTTTTTCTGTTTTTCGTTACAATCACTTTTGAGTTTTTCCATAGATTAGGTTATATTTATTCATTGCAGTGCAGTTAGTGACAGTGTGGGCTCCTTGGTTGCTCTGAAAGCTTGACGGAGTGGGGCTTAGCAAAGGATCGCTTGAACACCACTAATGTCGTTTGGTGTTCCTGTAAAACAAAAGCAATGGATGAATGTTTGTTGCCCCAAAGATCTCAACAATTCATGTGCTGTTTGAGTTCTGACAATGTTAACCCCGAGCCGTGATCTTTAAGTGTGAATCCCTAACCCTCGGATAATGTAAGCCCTGGAGCCAAAGTGTAGGCGAGCCTAGGGCAAGGTCAGAGTCAACTTTAGGTAGAAGTCCGAGAATAGTGGACTGGGATCCGAATCTGCCCTTCGCCAAAATTATTGATTTTCAGCTTACGTTCAAACTGAGGATTTCATAAATCTATACTGGCTAACAACCTACTAGATTACATTACAGCTTTATTAAATGGAACCATTCCAGTTGTCTTTATATCATTCACTGTTTTAATTCTACAACATTATTTCACTATATAGTAGAGAGAACTAGTGAGACTATGCTTTTTTCCCAAGTAACACAAACCCATTCTTTACTGTTCATTCTTCTTTAGGTCTCCTGTTTTTATTATCTACTTCTCAGTTTTCAGAGGCAGAATGGAGTCCTTTTTTGATGCCGTCTTGGACTGTAGCCAAGCTTAACATTAGACCTGATGAATCGATCACAGAGATCATGTCTGATCCCTCCATCTGTCAGAGCGTTATTGGGATGGCTACATATCTAAGCTGGGCAGCCATAGAACCCAGGGCCGCTGAAGCTTCAATATCAAGGCTAAAGTAAATTAAAACAATATCCAGTCAAACTAAAGATATCTCCACTGCAGCAGTAAATCTTTGTTAGACCCACAATGGCATTGCCACTTATCCACTGGAAATATAATATAAAGAGATGCCAATTTGAAATTGTATCATCAATAGTATATAATGATAGCATTAAACAGAAGGACTGCTATTAGTCTTATTATGTTGTTGGAAAGGATACAAAGCTGTAGTTCTTTTGGAGACATGCTACCAGATTGGACTTGTTTGGAATATATAAAAAGATGCAGTCAGAGGGAAACCTACCTTATGCTGAAATCCCTTTATCAGAAACTGTCTACTTCATGTTATAATCAACAGGTTAGACAAACATGTTTTGCCTCAGGTTATTTAAAAAAGGAACACTGACAGCTCACCAGAAAATATCCAACTGTACTAAAGCACAGGATCAGTGAAGATGTCCTCTTTTGGGTATTGCACATCTGGGACTGAAGGCTGTCTTATATTCTAGGTAAATATTAACATAAACCAGTCTTACTGTCAAAAGTAAAACAGCCTGTCTGTCTCAATGTTTGCACACATGTCACAGTGTTTGTGTTTTAAAGCGTATATGTGGTCTACCAAAAGTAAAATGGTGCTTCACAGTGACAATAATTGAGTGTTAACTTGCACTATGATGCAGGTCTCAAACAGTAGATCAACAAGGCAGTTGCTAAGTGACGCATGCTGTAAGTCACGCTCAAACTCTTTCAGTCAGTGCAGTCATATTAAAATAGCTGCATGTGTGATGTATGACAGGTGCTAAAACATAACTATCCTATTAAACACACTGTGTGGCACCGTTATTCCTGGCTGCTTTGGGGTTAATGTGGGACGTGGTGGTTTAAAGGGAAAATATTTTTTTTCCTCTGGTGAAATATCACACAAAAGCTGAAAAAGATCAAACAATACTCATCTGACCAAGCTTTGCATCCTGAAATCCAGTATCAAGTTCAACATCTCAGCGTAATGCGATTATTCATTGTGAAGTTGTCACGCTGGTGGTGAGTAAAACAAGCGCTTTAATGTGAGACATCATATTGTGAATACTAAAATGCAGCGCGCGCCTGGGAACTTTCAGAGAGGTGTGCATAACAACCAACTGATGGATGTCTGCCTTTACTGATGCCCTTAAAAAGCTAGTCTGTCTGTCCTAATGGCACCACGGTCTGATGAATACATATTCACTAATAGAATATGTGTGTGTGCGTGCGTGTGTGTGCGTGTGCGTGTGTGTGCGTGTGTGTGTGAGATCACATGGCTCATGAGAAATCCTCCATAGGGATAGGTTCCAGCAGATTGGGCTGCCGTTAGGGGAAAGCGCCGCCACATCCAAGAATTTAGTTCTGAGCCTCGATTTCCTCTCTGGGCCTGCGGTGGTGTTTGTTTTTCCTAAACATTGTTTACTTTCTGGGGGGTTGTGTGTGTATGCACAATTGTATTTATATTAGTTTTTCATAGATAGACACTAACTGGATGCCTAGCAGTAATAAAAATGAAATCCCTGTCGGCTTTCTTCCATGAAAAATAGATTCTCCTCACAGTTGCTAACTGGCAAGGTTTGTGTCAGGACTTTTTTTATTTCAGGTAATTTTTGCAATAACACAACCTCCAGTGATAAATAACATTAATTCTAAGACCACCACTACAACATAATCCACTACAAACAGTCAAATAATAAACACAATTTTACTCTTTCATATCATGTTATTAGTCAAGTAGAAGATTTTGGCCATTCTAAGGCTGAGGTCAAAGGGTCATTTAAGGTTTATTTATGTATGCAGCTGTGCCAAGCGCTGTTTATTCACGTTCTCAAATATTTGTTGTTCAAAGACTAGCCTCCTTCCCTACACTTAATGTGACTTTCTTCTTTGGCCTCATCAGCAAGTATTAAAAAACAAAAAATCAGGCCCACTGGGTGTAAAGTAGGTCAAACTGTTAGTAGTTAATTTAGACTTGGCTCTGACGGGCTTGAAACAGCACTTTATTTTTCTGTTCACTTAACTCTCCCTCTCTCCTGATATGGATGATGCTGTCCAAAGCCCTTAGTCTTATAACTTTGCAGTATTCCAAACATCTATTTTTTTTTAAAACCATAATTTCATGCTCTTTGGTAATATGGATGGCAATTATTAGTGTACGCTGTATGATAAAAAAGCAGTTTATTCTCTGCGTCACTAACTCTAGATGGTGTAATCCGGGATATGAAATGGTGTGTCAGACACTGAGGGTTTACTGAGTTGTCAGTGCCATTACACATGCATTGTTGATGTTGTTTCCAGCCCGTCCTGCTGTGTCCGCAGCACATGTCACTCACTTGTCATGGCGTTTCAGACTCAATATCCAATCACCTCTACCACCAGCAAACTTCAATCATACCTCCCTCTATGACATCATTCAGTTTGTGAAATGCATGGCGAGGGAGGGTAAGACGGTGGATTTGCACTATGCAAATGTTAAGGGACAGGTTAAATTGGCTCTTTTCTAAAAGCCTTCAACCACACACTTGTGCTACTGACTTCTCTGCCTCCCCGCATTGATAACACAATGGCTTGTTCCAAGACTGTCAACACTCCATCAATATGGCAGGTTGATATGGCAGACGGAGGATAATTGCATTTTTTTGTGTCATGACATACTCACACTATACACAAAGCTGTATCGATTATATTGTATGTGTCATTCAAAGTCAGAATACACAATTTGCAATGCATTTATAATGATACCCATTTGGTGCTCCAGCAGGACTTACTACAAATTTCAACCACATTAACAAATGAAGAAACATGTCCTCAAATGTCCTTTAATAAGACTTACAGTTGCTAATTCATGCCCACAATCCACAAGCACATTTACTATAGCTGTAATTTTAACATATTTAGTAAGTTGTATTATGGCATCTGTAGCCCAAACTGTTGTGGCTGCACATTCAAACATTTTGGATCAACATTTGCACATGCCATAAAACATTGAAAGTGCTTATTGCCTAACTTCTGATATAGTTGGTTGGTAACGCAAAACTGACTTAACCTTTCTTCTTTTTTTAAATCAAGCAAATAAAACTCCAAATGTTATTTACTTATGTTAAATAAGGAACTCTAACTAAAATGTGTTACATGATATATAGTTGTAAAGGTAATTACAGCCGTTCGATAGTTCAGTAAAACTAAAATTACTTCAGAGCAAAGATTGCTTGCTTCCTAAAAACAATTTTAATTGGACATTCATACATATCGCACTGTAGCCGCCATCTGCTTATTTCAGTTATTCTCTGAAGATTCATAAAATCCATGTTTTATGGCGCTGTGTACTGCAGACAGAATTTAGCATTTGATTAACAAAAGGAGACAGACATTACAATAGTCATAACAATAACTCTTTTTTTCCTCCTAAACACATTTGTTGATAAATTATGAGAACTTGAATCACTGTGAATCACAGCGCTTGAGGTGATGTATTACCTCATTCAAAGATGATTGAGAAAAAAAAAAGGATTAGTACCTAAGGCGATATGAATAAAAATTAAAATATTATGTTTTAAGACTGAATTAAGACCAAATAGACCATTCACTTTGGGTTTCCTCCTACCGGTGGTTGACTGACAGTTTATGTAACACTGTTTGGATTGTCAAACATTACTTTTATGTCTAAGGTAGACACCTAATCAAGCCTTACCGGCCAATTTAGATGTTTTTCTACTGATAAGTAACCATAACCCTGAATGTAGAAACCCTTAGCAAGTCGTAGCACATCCCATTAAAAATTAACCAAGGTTAAACATTGCATTTACTTTTTCCTACTGTAACTATATATCAACACCGAAGGAGAACAACATATAGTATCTTAACACAACATGCAAACAAACTATTGTACCACATAGTGTTTTCAGCTTCACCCATATGATTCATGGTGATATGCAGCTCAGCTCGCACTATAAAGATTGAATCAGCCCTTAAGTTTGGCAGTTACGTTAAAGGCTGAACAGTATTGATGTGATTTATGGGATCCCAAGTTAATGCAGGCAACAGGAATGCCACACAGACGGGCTGTAACTTCGACACTAAGTGGCATATATTGGTTTTAATAGACTGAAAACTGTCGCTAACGGTCGAATCCTTTGATTTAGAGGCTTTTACTGCTCCAGGTCTCAGGTGTTACTTTGCTCACAGTCAACATTACCGGGAAAACCTTTATTTCTTTTTCTTTTCTTTTCTTTTTTACTGTGAGATCAAGGACAATGTTTAAAAGCAGCCATCTATCTACCTACTGCACCAATATAAAGATAGGAAGCAGCCTTTTAACTTTAACCACTGAGTTTAATTCGTAACGTAGAGTGACACATGTAAGAACTGTATTGTTGCTATGGTTACCTGCAGTTAGATATTAGTTGTCATGGTACACTGAGTGATCAGACGGATGGAAACTGATTAAATGATGGAAAGCAGAGAAGAATCATTATTCAGTTAATACTACCTTAGACATTTTGTCAACATCATTTACATAAATAGAAAGGAAAATAAATATAAAAACTGCTGATAAAAGGCTGATATTTCTTAGAATTGTTGGTAAAGGGTTGCCAGGTTGTGAAAAATCTTTCAGTCTGTTAAGTCACTGATGAAGTCATGTCTATAACAGTTATCAGTAAAGGGTTGTCAACCATCAGCAACAGTATAAACTGTATGTTAACAATAATACATTCATAAGAGGATATGAACATTTGATAAATAACAGAATGACACACTATAATGGAATTGGAGGCAAATATAAGTGTTTATGAATGTGTTTATAACTATAACTTCTCCAGTGCGTAATCATAAGGGGAAGTTTCTGAACGGACTGATAATGAATATATATTAAAACACAGTAGTAGTATTATAAAATATGTATTCATGGGGGAAGCTGTTTGCAAAGACTTTAAACTGTGTTTACAGCTGCTTACAACTGCATTATAGTGTGTCATAAACATTTAATACATGCTTCATAACACAAAACAATATGCAGACAGACTGTTGTACCAGAGAGTGTTTTGAGTTTATCACCCAAATGATTAATGGAGATATGCAGCCTGCACAATAAAAACTGAATCAGTTACATTAAAGTCTGATCTGTATTCATGTGATTTATGAGATCCCAGTTAAAAAGCACAGATGGGCTTTTCAAGTTTAATTTCAGGTTTAATTTTCATTTGCAATGAAATTTAATTAGCGCCACTACTTTAATTTTAAACACTACATGTCCAAGTCAGAAATATACAATATATAATAAAGGAGAGATGAAGAAAATATTGCTGATATTGTATGGATTATGGACACAAATTCAGAGCCCTGAGTCAAGATGGTGCAAAACAGCAAGTTTTACAAAGTAATATTTACTAAAGAGCTGTCTTATTTCGCTTTGAGTCACACTGTACAGGGATTTCTATTTATTTATTATAGACAGTCTGTATACATGTTTACATTCATAGCAGCAGCCAACCAGCTTTTTTCTTTTTTCTTAATTAGCTTCACATTGTGGCTGGATTTGCTAACAACGCTGCATCGTCGTGTAAACCTTTAACACACACACACACACACACACACACACACACACACACACACACACACACACACACACACACACACACACACACACACACACACACACACACACACACACACACACACACAAAGGCCTTTGTGTAGCCAGTGTCTGCTCATACACAGTATAAAATACCACTGCAACTTTAATCCTGATATGTCATCCAGTCTCATTCAGTCCTATAAAGGGGTGTACATGAGGGAGAAAAATGACCTCCATCAGGAAGCAGGATAAAATTTCTCTGACACATACAACCTTGGTCCAGTAAGAATATCTCTGTATCCTGCTGACATGTGATCGTCTGAATCTATTGGGGACAGCTTGTCTCACTGAACTCTAAACAAGTACTTTAAAGCACCATCATTCATCAATTTCAACCCTGTTTGTGGGCTGCAGATGATACCCCGCGAGCTCAATAGCTGGCGGACATTTACTGATATGTCACCCAGGCATTCTCAGACAACCCACACTTTAAGCTTTTTACTAATCCAACGATTCAGGTGTTGACAACATGAAAGCGCTCAAGGCGTCTGGCAAAGCTGATCACATACTATTGTTGCTATGACAGCACTTAATCAACATCTATCGCGGGGGAGCTTTGCAGAATTGTCATTACCGCTCCTGGCTAGTGAGTGTGTAGCTGCACTGGAGAAGTCACACATTCTTCTTCAGTCTTTTTTATTTTATTTTTTAGGCTAAACCTGTCTTTGTTTGTGATGATGGTACACTGCCGCCGAAGCACTTTCTGCTGATGGAGAGGTTCAGCAGATAAATGATGAAAGGGATTTTCTGAGAACCACTGTTATGGCTCTTTGAACTATTTTTACTGCCTTATTTTTCATGATTGCTGGGAGGTCCAACTCCCCTAAGACAACCTCTCTGCACAGGCTTATGAAAATTGTGAAGCTGGTATACTTATGGATGAAGATGTAGTACGGTGTGGTAGTTGTCCAACCGCTTTCTGATTCTCTGCTGTAAAGCACGTTTACTCTGAAGCACTCAAGGTTCCAGTTTTATGAACAAAATTACTTTAATTGTGAAGCGGATTGAAAAGGCTGCTTGTGAAATGATAATTTGATAGGATAACCTGTTCAGTTGTTTTCCTACCTTTGGGAAAAGTCAATTTATTATGTGTTGAATGAGAATGTAATTTTTATTTCAATTCAACAATGAAATATATTTACTCTAATGCATCTATACACTGACTGCAGATGCAGTTTGATCTGACTTAATTTAACTTTGGTCCCTCTGTTTCTCCGCCCTAATTTTTACCTTTTTAATTATAATTTGTCATTAATTTATTCCTGAACAATTTCACTAGAGATATTATCTATCTATTTGAGATAACAACTAAATAAAATGGATTCTTCAGAGCCTGCAGCAAATGTGCTTGGCCGTGCCAGACACTTCCTTTGATAAAATGTTTATGAAATGTTCTCTATCTGAAGAAAGTTTATTTATCAGAGTTAATTTTTGACACAGTATTTTACCTTTACTTCCTCATTGTTTTTGCTTCATGTGTAAAAAAAATAGTAACAGTAATTGCAAATGAAAAATATTTCTTCTAATATATTTTTTTGACCTTCATATGTAAATCCAAATAATGTTGTTAGTTTAAGTTTGAAGTGGTAACCTTTTGCTTTGCCACAAAATGGGCATGCACATTTGATATACAGAAATTACTAACCTAATTACTGACCTCTTAAGAACAACCTGTTATAAAACTCCAATAGGAGAAAATCAAATGCATATCATGGGTTTGGCAGTAGAAGTTCTGCATAAAATCTACCATCAACATCAATCACAGATATAAAAAAACATTATATTTAAATGTGTTTTCGGGTCAGTGAGACCCCAAATAGAGGAAATGTGTCTAGCAGATTTATAAAACATGTTATCAGTTCAAAATCATGAATTAGGGAAATTCATTAATGATTAATGTAGTTATTAAACAGTGTTCAGTATGTTTTGTGCCCAGTTTAAGAGGACCACAAAAATAACTTTAAATTAATCTACAGTTAAAAACCAATATGTTATTGAACTCAGCAGTAAGGACTTCTTTTTTAGATAAACTTCATGTGTTCTGTAAAACAACAAAAAAAGCATCTTGATTTATTTCATTTGCAGTCCAAATTGAATTAGTCATTTTCACCAGTGTGTCTCAATGGAGTAACATACTGTATGTAACAGAGTAAACATATTATGCCTCATCCAACTCAAGAACGTGCTTTTGAAACAGCTTAATTGATAGAGCGGCCATCTATTACAGTGACATGCAGAGGACTCGCCCCAAAAGGAGGCTCAAGTATTACCTTCAATGAGGGAGGTCTGTAACATCAATGCCCGTTGACCTCGACCATGCGGTTGGCTCTTCAGCTGGGGTCTGGTTTCCAATTTCCATTAATATTCTGATATGATGGATTCAGTTTAAGAGTTGTGAGTGATGTATTCAGTTTGTAACAGCTCGGAAAAATATTGTTATCTCACCCAGAAATCTACCAGTGTCAACATTAAGGAGGCCGCAAGGCTTTTTGAACTGCAGAATTGATGCGATCTGTGTGAGTTCACCTTCTGTGAAACTATTTAGAATAATTAAATTCATGTTTATATTCATCTCTGGGAGCTGAGGGTACAAACAGTGTAAATATCTTCTTATAAATATAACCTTTACATTTACGTGTGTGTGTGTGTGTGTGTAGTTGACATGAGGAATCAGGTAAGCTCTTCTCTGTCATTCACTACTAACCTGCATCAAATTCAAGGCTGCATTTTCTTGAATTGGCTTGATGAGTAAAGCAGCCATCTGTCTTTTGGCAGGTACAGCACAACACTCATGAGTGCAGCACTCAAGAGGAGTCTGCGGTTGTTTTTTATGAAATGCGTCATCAGTGCAAAGTTACTAGCACTTGTGAAACTTGCCACAAGGTTTAAAAATAATCACATGGCCTTGAGAACATCCTGGCCTTTTTTTTTTCTCACACCACAGTGATGCCATGAAAACATGGGATTTGTGGGAAAACAGGAAATGGATAAGATAATGAAGCCAAAGATAGATATTTAAGATAAATAAATGTAATGTTTACTTAAAGAGTCTTAACCCATATAATACATGTTTCAATTATACTATATTCCTCATTTTACAGTCTATACTTTGGTTCCTCCCACACTTTCTGTAGTTGAAAACATGACTTCATATTTTTTTCTGTGGTGTTTCCTTTAGCCGCTGAGGTTATTTGCTGTAAATGTCACCTGGGACGCTGAGTGACAAAATAATGACAACCCTTTTTTGCGGCAGAGCAATTTCCCAGAATTGAATGAGCAGGATGTGTGAAGAGTGAACAATATGTGCACTCGCCTCCCGATTGGTCTCTGTCAATACCATCACACAGCACCTCTCCAAGAATGTTTTCCGACAAATAGATTGGACGTCTCACAAACAGACGCAGAGAGGCAAAATAGAGATTTAAACACACACATGCTTTGTCCACTGGCCCCTGTTTATTTTTGAAACTTCCTTTAGATGAATACAGTCAGAGGCAGAAATGGATCACGTTAAGTAAAGTCAAAATATGGTGAATGCATTTTTTGCTGGAATATACTGTAGCTGTGTGATAAATCTAACAGAGAGCTTATTCATACAGTACCTACATGTTGAGAAAATATAAGTTAATTAAAGGGTCATTGAATCGGGTGGGTTGTGTGACAGAAAAATCCATTCATTCCATTAACATAGTAACTGTATCTATTTGCATGTCAAATGTCAAAGACATTATTGAGTTGTGATGTGACAAATACATGTCTCATTTATTCTTGTAATATGACACTTTAACTCATGTAAAGCGGATAGTTTGAGTCACTGAAGGTCATTACTTTGGAATTTGAACCCAAACCAATTTCTTTTCCTCAGCACATCTGTTATCATCCGTTTTTTACATGTGTTATTTTTAGAGGCGTAACCAATCATCTCTTGTTTAAATGACAGTCTGCCCAGATATTTTTGAAGGGGTTAACATGTGCTAGGGAAGAGAGGTGTTTATTTTGTACATCTTCGGTGTTAATTAAATGGTTCACTGGATTTGAAAATGAATTTAAAAAGTGCCACTCGGGATATAAAAAGAAAAATGTTACAAAATGATTACTGGTGTGAAAGGAAAACACATTAGCAGATATTTTTGAAGTTATCTGCAACCTTAAGATTTTTTCTGTTAAAAAAACAGCATGAAATCATAAGTGCCCAAACTATTTTATAACCTTTGCTTATTTTTCTGAGGATGGTTATGTACAGTAACATTAAAGTAGTTAAAAAACATTGTGGTATATGTTCAGCATAATGGCCAGTGGTAGAAGAAGTATTCCTGCCCTTTACTTTACAAGTACAGATTCTGCATTTGAAATGTTACTCAAGTTAAAGTACATAATGATTATCAGAAAAATATAGGTAAATAAGTCAAAGTACTCATTATGGAGGCAGAATGTCAATGTCATTATATTTTGTTTATTATTAGTATATAACCACGGATGCATTAAGCAGCATTTTAATGTTGCAGGTAAATTTAACTACTTTTTATATATTGGGTAGTTGGATGTAAAGCAATATATCCTATTTACAATAGAATTTAAATGATGAGTTGATAATCATTATTAGGCAACTATCTTGATAATTTATTAATTGTATTTCCACAGAAAGGCCGACATTCTCTGTAGTGATTTTGTGCTTTTTTTTTCATATTACTGTAAATTGATTTTTTGGTCTTTGAACCATTTAATAGACTGAACTATACGAAAATATGATCGTCAGTTTGATGGACAATGAAAAAAGTAATTAGTTAAAAGCCTTAATTTATGATATCACCTCATAATTTATGGAGAGAAATCTTAAAGTAACAAGCGACCATAACTGTAAATCAGTGGGGCAAAAAATGCAACACTTGCATCCGAAATGAGTAGAGTGGAAGTATAAAGTAAAACAAAATGAAAGTACAAGTACCTCAAAATGCACAGTACAGTAGTTACTTTCCATCGCTGGTAATGGCAGATAGTACATCTCTCTTTGTAATAAACAATATATAATGGCTGCTGATTGGATGGCTGATTAGAAATGATCAAAAAGGATATAAGAAATATTAAAAGATAAAAAAAAAAAGATGTGAGCCCAGAATCTATATTCAGCATTGGATGTGATCCTTTATTTCTTTTTTTTTTAAAGATTGATCTTTAGTTATACATTTCAGGTAACATTTTCCCAGGGTTGATACGTGGCATTTTGAAATGAAGCTCCTGAAATGTTAAGTGTGGCTCGCCCTGTGTGTTACTCCTACGCTGCCAGATCCAGCAGCTGTAGATGAGGTTCCCCTATCAAAGTCTCAGAGCAGCACTGGGAGAGGACTGGCACAAAAGCAGGCAGTCATAAAAAATTCAACATCATTCAAAGTCTCCTCTCCCATGCACGCTTAGACAATGTGACATTCAAAACAGGAGAATGTCGGTCCAGGAAGCATATTTCAAGAAACTTCTTTTTTTTCCTTTTTTTTTTTCATGGGAGAATACTGAAATGAAGGGGAGGAGATAAAAAAAAAACCTTGTGGGAAAAAATGGTTTGGCTTGACAGTATTACTGTCACTTGCCTTGTGAGGAATCAAGCGGCATTTTCACGTTTTAAAAAAATTAAAGTTATATTATTCTTTGTCAGCCAAACAGGATTTTGAATTAATAGGATACCATTTAAAAAGGGAAAGGAATGCAAATGTTGTTTTTGTACTGAATCTTTACCGCGCAAATCACACCTCATTTAGACGCTATTAGATACCGTAAGAGTTTCTCTTCCTTTGAGCTTTCTTGACATTTACATTCAAAATGCTAAACAAAATGTATTCCTTGTGCAAATGCATCTCAAATTAAAGTCTGCTTGAAAATGTGCCATTCGGGGAGTTCATTTCCCTTCTTTATTTCATTGTTTTATGAGGTCTTTAAAATGTAAGTGCTCCTTTCTCTTTTCTCCTCACCTATTAGAGAATTCAGCTGTGAGGCAGTTCTGTCATGAACAAAAAAAAAAATCAGGTTACCATGTGTTGAACTGTTTTTAGCGCTAAGCAGTGGGTTTGATGAATTACAAGTCAGTTAGTTCATTTTGCTGACAGAATGCAAATTTATTTATGACCCTGAGACTGGGAGAAAATGAAATCATCATATATTTCCAAACACTCACACAGTGTTTTAGATTAGGGGAATCTGTTTTGGATGGAAACGCATTCTATGAATAAATTGTTTGAGTTCCCTTTGGAAACAACTCTTGGAGCACCACGTTCAGACATTGCCTGGGCTCCTTCTAACAGCATAGCCCTTGAAATCAGAGAGAACGTGAAGAACCTGCGTTAGAAGAAAGTCTTAATTTGAGGGCACGGCAGGATACACCGTCTTCCTCCAAGTCAGGAGAGTTGTACTTTGAATCAAAAACACCAAATCAACTTTAATTCTTAGAGTGTCTGCTTTTGATTTATAGTCATGGAATAAAATGTGGCCCGTTTCATATGATTTGGTGGTTATCCCATTTGACATTTTCATCAAATCACATTCTCGGACCATATCTGTAAAATTGAGAAATCATCAGAGCTGAAGTAGAGGGATATTGGAAGTTCAGCTTCATCAGCAGTCTGTGCTGCTGAAATGAGAGAGACCTCCAGGGGGCTTCTTCATCCTCACCCACCTTCCCCTTCACTCTCTGTTTTGTAAACCCTCCATCTCTCATTTGGTTTTGCTCCTCACTCGACTGCACTAGATGTGGTGAGGTCACACTACGGCTATTTTGTCTCCACTTGTGTGAGGAATCATTTAATTAAACAAAGTCGCAGCTATGCATGGCATATCCAGATCGTAACATTTTTATTGGTGTATTGAGAGCTGCAGCTACTGGCTGATACAATGATCTGGAGTAAAAGCCTAGAGTGTATTAGTGATGTAGTGATGATGGTGGCTTTTATAGTACTTAAAAGGTAACTTGTGTTTAATTGTTACCATGAATCCTGACATTGTCTTTTCCAACTCATCGAAGTCAGTGGTCCTACGGATCAAACTATAACG
The DNA here is from genome assembly GCF_027596085.1 of Anoplopoma fimbria. Taxonomy (NCBI): domain Eukaryota; kingdom Metazoa; phylum Chordata; class Actinopteri; order Perciformes; family Anoplopomatidae; genus Anoplopoma; species Anoplopoma fimbria. The sequence continues at coordinate 9,600,694 of NC_072452.1, read as the reverse complement.
CTCTAAGTACCCCTGTAGCGTCAGTTTTGGGCGTGGCAGGGACAAAGCTGGCAGTTTCCACTCGTTAAAAACAGGTTTTTTTCAAAATAAACCTCTGTCTTAACAGGAAGTTAGGTTAAGGCAACCAAAAAACAACCTTAGTTAGGTTCAGGAAAATATTGTAGTTGACTTAAACTAGCAACTATTACAAATGCTTATTTTAACTTTGCAGGGGAACACAAAACAGAGGCTTCCTGGAAGAGAGTCCAGAGTTTGTCTGAACCATCCATCTTCCTGTTTGGCCCATCTTGCTCTTAATACGCCGTCAGTTACCCTGATGGTCTTATAATGATGCTCGTTGGTTTATATTGGAGTCTAAAGCCTGTGTATAAGTATCATAGACTGATGGACACTGACCAACCGTCAGTATATGATGTTGGGAGTGATAACAGGTTGGTGAGACACATTTATATTCAGTGTCATTACGCAGAGAGTGGACTCCATTATATACTATGATACAGAGTAAAGGGACCCAGTGGAGATGTTATGATGCTAAAGTAATATCTTCTCTTTAATATTACTGGGGTTTGTTTAGCTCCCAATTCATTTCCCCCACCCCATATCAATACTATTTAATTAATTTGATACACTATTGATCTTCACACAGTCATTTTGTATGGTAATTAATCGCTAAAATGTTGCGGCATGCAAATGCGAACCTCAATGTTATTCTCACTGGACTGGATCCTCATAAGTGGTTTGCAATGTAATATGCAATCGGCTGATGGCTTATTAAGATCTTTACAGTCATTTAATCTGAGACTGTGGTCAATTATGTCTCTCTGGAGTAGCATTGCAGTTTAATTTGATATAAACAAAACAATAGGCTGTGAAGCTGTGGTCATGATGGAAGTTGATACACCTGCTCTCACTCTGTAGGCTGTGCTGCGATACAGACAGTCAGACCCTGCTCTGCATCCTCCTCCAGGGACCTTCTGTGTGGTTTGTAAACAATAAATAATATTAATTTCATGCTGGACACCTTCATCGGATCGATGAGTATCGACCAGGCGAATCAGCTGTCTTTATGGGCTGCAAACGTTGCGGGTGTAATTGCAACAGTTTATGGAAGGACCAACACTCCGTAACATACAAATGAGCCTCATGTTTTCTTAATACTGATCGGTCGCCTAGTCCGGTCTCTTCGGATCATAGCTGGCGTGAATAATTCAAGATGATACAAGAGGAATGGTGGTTCTGCCTTGGTTTCGTGATTGATTGCAGGAGAACAAGCTGCTTCAAGTCACAGGATATTGTAACTCGAGCCATTGACGGAGAGAAAATTAATTACAACACCGCAAATCGATGGACAACTAAATGTGTCAACTCCCCAAAGAGCCCTGATTGTTCATTGTAGTCTGATTGAGGGAGCAAAAGGGGGTCAGGATGCTGCAACCGGATGAATCAGTGGAGGAAAAGGTTGTGGAAGAGGTTGCGCCCTGCCTTGACTCAGCAAACACATCATGGAGAGGAGAAAAACACACTCTGATAATTCCTTTAAATACAGTTGTAGCTGTACTCCCCCTCCTGTGAGAGGATAATATAACTGACTATGCATTTACACATACACGCTCTCACATCCTGAAATGCATGTACCCTTTGGGTTCCGTTTCAGAAAGAATAAAAAAAGAAAAGACTCTCTCCAGCTTGCGTCGCCTGATTGGACGCAGAGCAGATTAGCAGAATCGGGGAGATCATTACGAGCAACCTCACAAGTGACCGAGGCTGAGTCATTCTGTTGCATTCAGCTGCTGTGTGTCTGCCTTGCTCAGCCCTTCACATAAACTACGTGGCTGTGGGGTTGTGTGTTTCTGCGTGTACGCGTCTGCACTTCGTGCTGTCATTCTCGCTGCGACTTTGACCTTTAGCGAGGGATGCTGGATGGAGAGAAGGCTTAATGAGTTTGTATAATAGCGGAGCTCTATCTGAGGAATCATCCATCTACATGAGCCCCATAATTAGCTGGTAAGACAGTGGTCCGGCTCTGTGCTTCCACTTATTATTCTGCTGACTATTATGTGGTGGTGGAGAAATGGATAAACAAAGACAGAACCCCCACCCCATCTGAAGTGTATTAATAATCTGCTGTTGATTCTGGCGGCATAGGAAAAGGCATGGTTGAGCGGTCTGAAAATCACTCCACTGACACCCCCCAAGAAAATCAGGAGAAAGCTATCTGGAACATAAGTCACATCCTGGTCTGGAGTTTGCTGACAGGTGTACACTCTCATGGGAGCGCTAATCCTCCTGCTTCTTCTTCTTCTTCATCTGTGTTTGTCCATCCCTGATGTACTGCAGCACACACACACACACACACACACACACACACACACACACACACACACACACACACACACACACACACACACACACACACACAGAACCCCAAGACAAAGCAGAGGCATATGCAACTGAAACTCAATGACATGCAGATGTGATCTGTGCGAATTTGTATGCAAAGCACCCGTCTGATTCCTATCACACAGGGCTGGATGTCATATCCATCATTTTCATGTAAGGCAGAAGATTCGAAAGAAAAAAAAAAAAAAAAAAAAAAAAAAAGCACTTGCAAGGGTGTGCGGATGAAACAATTTCCATTCGGTCGTGCGTTGCCAGTATGTGGTTAGTTATGCTTATTAGGGATATGTAAATATTTGGTTAGGGTGGGGGGGAGGAAAAAAAGGATATAACAGCAGGGCGCGCTCAGGACGCTCCATTCCCAGCGAGCACGCGGGATCCGCTCCTGGTTTTGCTGCTCCGCTCATCGCAGCGTACACACACACACACACACACACACACACACACACCTTCCCTGACTCTCAACAGTCCAGCATTGCTGTGCAAGCAGATGTTTCGATGCCGATTCTTACCACTCCTGCATTGGGAGAAAGCCTTCTTCCGCGCGCAGAAAACTGAACCTGAACGGGAAAACTGCCTCCCTCCTCCGGCTCAGTGAGAGAGGGAGAGTTGCGGACGGATAGCTGCTTTGGAGAAACAAAACCAAAAAAAAAACCCTTTACAGTGAGGGGGGGAAGAAAAAGAAAGAAAGAAAAACACCGCGAGGCAGCACTTTATCCACCACACCTGTGATGCGTTGTGCTGAGCGACGAGGACGCACGGAGGGGATACCGATGGCCACGGCACGGCGCACGGATATGTGTTGAGGAAAAGGACTTGGGCGTTGTGAACAAGGCGTTAAGTGCTACAGAGGACACTCTCTCCGGACCTTTATTAACCCAGCGTGCCGGTGTGTTTCCCCCCCGTCTCTGCTCCCTGTCTTTGAGAAACTTGGGTGATAAACCCCCCCAGCACGAAGATGCCCTCACTTCTGGGCCCCTTTGTCCGCTGCGGGTTCAGCGCCGCGCTCCTTGTGCTCGGGCTCGTCTTCGCTGGCTTCACCTGCACTGGTGAGTTTCAGTCCCCCCTTTTATTATTATTATTATTATTATTATTTTTTTTTATTAAATCTTTTTATGCCTTTTGGTGGAATTACATATTTGTGTCAGGGGGAAAAATAAAATGAAAAAAAAAAAGGATAGTAAGAATGTAACGTTTCAAAAAAAAAAAAAAAATAAATAAAAAAAAAAAGGCTGAAGGCGACAAGTTTTGCGCGTGTTTTTTTAATTTATTTATTTTTATTTATTTATTTATCTATCGCCGACATGTAGTCGCGCGTACCAGACGTGTGGAGCGTTGTTGTTGTTTGTTCTGTAGTTCTCCAGCACTCACGCGCATCAATTAGCCTCCAAGGTTACACAGCACAGCGCGTGTCGCCTCGCACGTGTGTCAAGCAAGGTTACAACTTGAAGCAAAGCATTGTTCCCCCCCCCCAATGCAGCTTATATATTCATTAGAAGCTGCGCCATGTATTTTAACCCCCCGACTGTCGTGACTGTAAAGGAAGTTGGAGCTACACCTGCTTGAACGGAGCAAACCAGACGGGCCCGTGGACACCACAACACACCACAACACAACACAACACAACACGGTGCGGTGCTCAGTCACATTATTGCATCCTGCTTTCACGTGTCACACAAACAACCTGCACTACGTTTAAGCTGTAGTAGTAGTAGTAGAAGAAGAAGAAGAAGAGCCGTGTGTGTGTGTGTGTATTTCAGAGCTCTGTATTCCTTGCTGGCTGCACGCCTTCCTCCTCCTCCGGGCAGGACTCTCATCCTGCTGTATTTGCAGTATGGTGACAGCTTTACGGGAGTTGGTAGCCGACCTCCTCGCACGGATGAGTTACGTGTTATGAGGTAGCCTCCTGGCCAGACAACTCACCGATTGCATGCAAATGTGCTCCGTTGTACAAAACCATCAGCAGCAGTGGGGCTGAGCTGAAATACTCCCCAAGTTTTAACCTCGGCAGCTGCAACAGTGAGCCATTTGTGAGAGAGTCTGTAATGCAAGTTCAGATTTTTTTTAAAATTAATTTCAAAGGTGAAAATATGCTGATAAATAGAGGTTAGGCTATTGACCCGATTGATTTAATTCATACGACAACCCTGCAGAACAGACAGAGTGCTGGCTGTTGACCCTGGACGTTACAGGTCACTGCTGTAGTGCACAGTCAAGCTGGTCAAATCAACGATCTAATCAGTGCCATCAATCCCCATTTTGCCCATAATGCACCCTTTCACACTGCAGTTCTTTAAAAACACTTTTCTTTACTCCCTGTCGCTGGTGCTAAATATCACCCTTACACAGTCGCACAGCTGGAAGCAGCTGGTGAGTAGCCTATCCAAAAAAAACCAGGAGAATTTCACACACCATTTGCCTCGCGCTCGTTTCCGAACTGTTAACCTCGCTTTGGACAGAAGGCAAACACGTTAGAGTTGGTGTAGTTGTTGTCTCTTGCTTCAGGACACTGAGATGATGAATTAAGAGGGCATTTCTCCTGCATTAATTAGTGTATAATTATGAATATATTAGGATTAAATAAACAGTCATGCTCAAGGGACCTCATGTATCAAGCTAAGTAAGTGGCAGTGCGTTGGTATTTACAAGTCACTTTATGATGCATGTTGAAACTGATACATTTAGATCGGGTTGCTGGGATAAATGGGCTGCGTGCTGGTTCAGTAGGCGTTGTTGCCCCACAGCAAAAAGTTTCTTGGTTCTTACCCGTGTTCATATGGGTTTCCTTTGGGTGCTCTGGTTTCCTCCCACAGACAAAAGACCAGCTTTACGTCAGGACTCTCAATTCCCCTAGATTTGATACTGTTTTCCCGTTTCTTTGTTCGCTCTGTGCTACACTGGAGCTCTGTCCAGGGTGTTTCCCTGCTTTTCATCCAAATGCATGCTGGGATAGGCTCCCAGCCCTTCTCCGACCTCGAATAGCAACGACCCAGTTCATAAAACAGAAGAATGCATGGATATTGGTAAAATCATTTTTATTGTCTTCTAGGCAGACCCCTCTCTCTTATATATCAGGTCAGTACAAGCATCCTCAAGAGTCCCGTCACAGCTTACAGGCTACTTTTATAGGACAGCGTGAGTTCCAGAAATGGATCGGAAGGTAATTTGGTAGCCAATTCTTTCGACATCAGGGCTGGGACAGTTTCAGCCGAGATCAGTCAAGCTATCCTCCAGTAGAGAGAGGCAAAGCGCTGACTCTGCATTTGTCTGTTTCAAAAGCCGACTTGTCTTTTTTGCAGGGAAACATAACTCAGTCAGTAATAAAGGTAAGCCTGTCAATCTAGATTTGAGCTAGCCGAGCACTTTCCCTTTCGCTGTGTTGTGAGCGATCTGACGGGCTGGACTGAGGGGGACGGTGTGCTTTCAGCCTCTGGAACAAAGAAGTGTACTGCTCTACCTGTGTGTGTGTGTGTGTGTGTGTGTGTGTGTGTCTGTGTCGGCGTGCACACCACTTGATGTTTTCAGTATGCGAATTGTGTGTGTTAGACAGATAGAGGGTGTTTCTGCAAGGATTTGCATACATGCATTTCTGCTACATCAGTTAGGTTGTGTGCCTGCAGATTTTTTACATCTCCTGTTGCTGCTGTTGTTTCCCATTTATTTAAAGTTGCCTGTTAGTCACTTCCTAGTCCCTTGTGACTTACCTCAGAAAAATATAATAATCAGAAAGTCAGCTATCCATGCAGAGAGAATAAATCCTCTATTTTTCTTTTGTTTTTCCCCTCTGCCCAATGAGAGCGTTGCCAAGCAGTTGTTGCGTGGTTCGTCGAGGGAGCATGGGATTTGGTATCAGGTACCATCCTACTTGTGTGAGCAGTCACCTCCGAGTAATTTCCGCGGGGTGTAAACCTTGCGATGATGCAAGGAGATGGCCATTAAATGACGACAAGCAGAAATCTATTGCATAATGGAGTAATTTGCGAGTTCACATTTATTTGTACAGTAATAGAAGATATTCTTTTGCCAGAAGTCTCTCATCATTCTAATGTGAATCATCCCAGAGTTTTTTTTTTCTGGCAGCCAGTTTTGTCTCTCCTCATTGACTCACTAAAGAATGCGATAAGGAGAGCGAAAGCTGAAAATTAACATAATTTATTGGGGGAAATTGCCTTCTGGTCAAAGGAATTTAAAACCACTTTGTTTCTGTCCCATAGCTAATGCATGGCAAATGATCGCCATGTATTTGCGGGGATATGGTCTTTCACAGGGAAGTAATGATTCACTAACAGAAAGAGTTTTTCTTCCCTCTAGTCATGGGAGATGAATTCAAATGATAGAGACAATGGGAAGACTTGTGCACTGGGGGAGGGAACTTTTATTTATATTTATTTATTTTCTCAACTGCTTATAATCACTCACTGAATTAGCATGATATACAAATGCAGAATATATCATGCAAGGAAGTAATTACAATTTTGGGGGAAATAAAACATATATAAAATATTTCACTCCACAGGAGTTCAAATGCTCGTTATGAATTTTTGATGTTGTTTTCAGAATTTGAATTGGACAATGTGACAATGAAAAAGAGAGTTCGATTTGCTTATTTGCAGGACAGAGCTGATCAGATTTATTGCTTTTTTTTTTTTAATTCACTTTCCATCACGTTAATATGTCTGAAAGTAAGAATACAGACAAATTGAATGAATTGCCTTCCTGTCCAAGTCTCGCAAAGTGTAATTTCTTCAGTTTGAGTTATTGTGATTAATGGAGGCGAAGATAATAGTTCAGCATAAATGAATACAAGGTAAACAGTGCATGTCAACATAGGTCGGCTTTAAACAATGGAGGAGCATGCTCCACTTGGTGACAAATACCCAGGTGCCTTATCTTTCAGAAGGCTACGTCCCTGCGCTTATCATTTGCAAATGGCAATCTTGGGGAGTAAAAGGAAGGACACAGGCGTTGCCGAGGACACATGGAGGATGAACCTCGCAGAGGGGAGGTGTTGGGTGTTATTTTCTGCAGTCTGTGCAGAGAACCTGCGAAGGCACTACATCTCTGTCAAACTCTGCCCTTTTGTTTCAATTACCCCATTTCTATGATTCAGGTCTATGTGAGAGCGCTTAGGGGTTGAAGTTGGGCCGTTTCCCTCCTGAAATGTGGTGCACCGTAGTCACTATGTGTGCTTTCCTATGGAGGGGGCAGATAATGTACCTTTCACCTCTGATGTGGGATGAGTTTACCCAATGTTTCAATGGGAACCTGGCAGAGTTGAAGCAAACAGACCCGCACAACAAGTAGCTCCCGTTTGTAAGATTTGAATGCGGTGTAACGATTCACACTACAGGCTCTTCCTCAGACTTCTTATATACAGAGAGTCGCCATCTTAGATACCCATAATGCACATACAAGCTAACGTGACATACCTCCTCTGTTGCAAATGGTATTAACTAGTAGTAGGAAAAAACACAACAATATACATACAAAAATTAATACAACAACAACTACAAAAGAGTATCAGGGCCAGGCAATTGAGTGAAGGGAGATTTTTAAAGAATACAGTCAAAAAGTAAAGATAAGGGTCAAACTTGCAGTATTCGTACCAGGCATGATAAAAAATAGATCAGGGAGGAAGCTTTCTTTTTGGCTTTTTGACAATTCTGTTGTAATGTTAAGATTAAAGTTGAAATACCATTTTTGAGAATAAATCAAACTACTATTTTGACCTTGTTCTCGACATTTACAATTTATTCTCAAAATGAAAAACTCCCTTATGCCTATACTAAATTTTTTATATATATATATATATATATATATATATATATATATATATATATATACAGGTTTATATTTTCCTTTGTATATTCTTTATGTACCGTTTTGTACCTTTCGTATATACGTAGCCTTGATATATTATTGGTGTATATATGCTTCATTTTGTCTATTTGCAACAGGTCTGGTTTGTCACAGGTACTTGTATATAATCTGTTAGATATTTCTTTGATCCAGGACCCATCCTACTGGGTACCCCTATATGTGTGTGTCTTTTTTTATTATTTCAATGTGACCATGGAACCAGGACCATAATTCATTGAAAGCCACCACAGTGTCTGACATAGTATCAGCAGTTTGGAGATTGCCCTCAATCTCTGCTGTTGTGTTCCTGTCGCCTCTAACCATCCTGTGCCAACACTCATATAGCCTCATACGTCCGAGGGCCACCAATGAGAAGTCTGGATGAGCTTGTTGAGCTGAGTACTGAGTCTTTTCTCTGGAGGGTTTAATCGAATGTTCTTTTTCCTCAGTCATCTCTCTCTCTCCCTCTCTTTTACTCTCAAGGAGAGCAAGCACATGCAATGCTGTCCTTGATCCCTGGATGTGTTCTCTTGCTGGGAAACCATTTCACCTCAGCAAAGAACATGGGACATGTGAAGGTTGATGTCATGGAAGTCAATCACAATAGAATAAACACCAACTTTGCCAAAAGGCACATTGCTGTAGTTTTATTCCCATGAATCTCTTGGACATGAGTTCCTTTTGTTAACCAGAAAACAGATATGGCGGACAGTTTAGCATGTGTGCTAGCCGTAGAGGCAGTATTATTGGTTTTTTTTTTTTCTGTAATGTTTGTTTTTATTATACATGATGTGCTGTCTGGATGCTCACTTTGTACAGTGAGAGAAGTGGTGTGTTAGAAGACGTTTCCAGAGTCCTTCCTGTTCTCTTAGTGATCAATACTCTTCTCCAAATGGTTAATTGGCCATCAGTCACTGTCAGTGGAAGCGCTTAGAAACCCAGAGGTGTCTTGGTGCAGCTCATAATAAGAGAGTGTCCAGTCCTCTGGGTCCTCTCCTGGCCTTTACTTCAGGCAGGGTGGTGGCTGGGGAAAGCAGATCTGAATGCAATATGGAGCGCCATAGATTAATAGTTCCTTAGTCAGGCCACCAGGGAGCGATGTGAAAGCCACTTCCACTTCATCATACGGTGGACTGGATGGAAAGTCTACAGAGCATGTGGTGGGAAAGGAACTTTGAGACCGTGTGAAGGTCATGTGATGTGAACTGGCTTGATGTGAAATTCTTTGGATTTTATCAGTTGAATGTCATCTTGTAAAATCCCTATTTATTTTTAATCCTTTAAAATCTAAGGTAACATTTTCTTGTAATATTAAGGAGAAGTGAGCTCGTGAGTCTAAAGTTCCAAGATAATGACACTTTTGTCTGCTGCTTCAACCTTGAAAATAAAGCACACCTCCAATCAGATGAATGGCTCATTGTTATGCTCAGCCCTGTTTAGCATGGCATGTAAAAGACATAATTAGAAATCACCTAAGGCTACCCAGGCAGGCCTGCTGGCGCTTGATTGGCAAGGGTATCCGAGGGAGGTCTGGCTCAGCCTGAGCCAGAATTTGTCATCTTGAAGTGATTTTGTTGACAAGACAGGAGGCACAGTGACCTTTCCTAATTATGTGTATGTGTCCAGGCACTGATGCCTTAGGCAAGCAATTCAACTGAGTCAACAGAGCGCTGACTCCCAGAGCACATTCAAGCCCAGACAGCACGTTGTGTGATGTAAGGTTAGAATACACTGGGTTTAGCTGCACGCTTGTTAATAATTCAGTATTGATACAACATTACTAATGTCATTTGTGTCACCTTTTGCTCAAAGATGTGTAAAGAAACAAACGGAAAGATCAGTTCAGATCAGCACCCTTATCTTCTTCTTCTTCTTCTTCTTCTTCTTCTTCTTCTTCTTCTTCTTCTTCTTCTTCTTCTTCTTCTTCTTCTTCTTCTTCTTCTTCTTCTTCTTCTTCCACTTGTGCCTGAAATCATCACGCAAAGTCATTCTGATATTATCCTATGCAAGTTGACTCACACAAACCATTCATCATGCACCCTAAATATGTAGCAGCGAACAGCCTCTCTGATCTATGTAGGTCCCCCTGTTATTGTTTTTCCCAAACAAACCATTTCCCGATGTGAAATGAGGTCTGAACATTACAGATTCAAAGCTTAAAGCTAAGCAGCAGCTTTTCTTGGCAAGGCCATCAGGAACACCAAGCTCACGGAAAACGCATTCAAGTCTTTACTCCAATAGAATTGATCATGACCAAACGGCAACCATTGAGGCAAGACGCTCCCTTTTTTTGTATAGCACATCTTGCACTTGATTATGGCTTCTATGGATTTATACGTCCACTGACAACGCATTCATGCTGAGTCAAAGTGTGTTTTTCGTACCTGCAGATTCTTGTCACCAGTGCTTGAATTTCAAAAGATGAGTACAGAGCTGCTGTGCTCTGGCATTGTTTCCACTAATGTACAATCCTGTGTTTCAGGCAGAATTGATATAGATGATTAAAGGAGCTGTCTTTTAACATTCAGAGCATTAATATAGCACCAAACAACTATTTGCTGTGTAAAGATATAGTGGAGTAATGTCTACCTGAGCAGAGAATGAAGTCTGTGTGTGTGTGTGTGTGTGTGTGTGTGTGTGTGTGTGTGTGTGTGTGTGTGTGTGTGTGTGTGTGTGTGTGTGTGTGTGTGTGTGTGTGTGTGTGTGTGTGTGTGTGTGTGTGTGTGTGTGTGTGTGTGTGTGTGTGTGTGTGTGTGTGTGTGTGTAACAGAGTTTCTACGTGCTTTTAGTGCATGTGAGTGTGCTCCAGTGGTTAGCTCCCATACGGCGGTTGCAGCTGTACGAGAGTTTACACTGTATGCACTGTAAGCACCGTTAGCTACGTTAAGCAATCAAAATGCTACCAATCTCGAATCTTGCACCTTTTAGTGATTATTAGAGAAATGGACTCTTGGGCATTTTAGTGTGCATTATATGGAACAATCAGCTTAGTTTAAAGTCAGAGCTAAAACAGTTTATCATAATCATGTTAAGTAATGACTCATTTATTCCATTTAAAATAGCGTCTAAATAAATTGTTATACTTTAGATTCCATGCCGTCACAAATGATGAATCTGAACAAAGTAAGGGAATATTTAAACTCCTTACCAGATTATGTTTCTCATATTTCTTTGTTGTTTGCTTTTGTGCATATATGTTGTTTTGCGTTCTTTGTTATTTGGGAAGATATTGTGTATGTATGTAGTGTTTCTGTTAAATGTCCAATCTCTAAAATAAAAGTAAAAATAAAAAACAAAACCAAATGTTTAATCTTTAGTTATATTGCAGACCTGGTCCATCATAAAAGTACAAGCCCAATACTACTATGTTTGTGGAGGACAGTGGTGATCCATTTAAAGAACCCATTCCTGTTTGTTCCTTCCACACTACAACCCTCGTTAACATTCAAAGTTCTCTTCTCCGTTGTAGTTTTCAGCGGGCTACATTTCCAAGTATTGGACCACTGACAGCACTATTTACTGTATAATTAGAAACCCATATTGGATTTCTTAATTTAAGAGCTGGCAGGCAACGATATCCAATATGTACTCTTCTCTTGGAGAGAACATCTTGCTGTAATCCCATTTTAAAAACTGACAGTGGTGAATGTTTGATCAAGCCTACAGGAGTAACTTGTGAACCAACTGTTGAAATAAAAAAATTGTTGAAAGAAAGTGCTGCTTTGTCAAATTGCTGGTCGGCCCACTTTGTTTACTTTTGGCTACCTGTGACTATATGATGTTGTAGCAATGTACCAACATTTTCTGATATTTGAACACTGGATTTATTAACCAAACCACTCTCTCTGGTCTTTGTATTTGCGTGAGCTTTACAGTGTATTCCTTTTTAAGTATTACTGTATATTGAATTAAATTAAAACAGAATTTCTTTTAAATTAAAACAGAATTTCTTTTAAATAAAAACATCTTGACCCAATATCCAATTCTTCTCAGAACCTTCAACTGCATCTCATGGTTTTCAGCAGCTGATGGAGTTTGCTCAGTTGTCATATTTGGATGGGTGATTTGAACCTTGTCGCTATGCATGGATGTGATTATTTATTATTTTCTTGTGTGTACATTCCAACATGAAGGGTTTTAACTGCCAGCATACCGTCTGATCTTGTGCCAATAGAACACACTGCTCATTAGGAAAGACATTCACATGTTCACAGGCAGAATGTGTTTAAACTTTGTGTTTATTTTTACTAAAGCTTCAGTCATGTATACAGCATGTTTATAACTTTCATTAGTGCACAACAAGTCTTGGTTTAAGCCTGTTGGGTACAGTCAACTGACGTATATACGCTGACATCAGCAAGAAAATTGTTGTGGGTGGATATAAGATAAGAAGATATATTGCAGTATTTGTTGGTGTTCAAGCGCCCTCTGTCAAAGAGACAGCGTGATGTCACCATACTGTAGTGCTTCCACTCTTCACTGGCCTAGCAGATGCTACTCTAGCTTAATGGGACACTCAATAATGTGTATTTGCTGGTATGCTTATAGACCTGAAAGTGCTTTTACAGATTATTGATTGTAATTTTGCCGCTGCTTCTTTTGGGAGTTGGCACTGTTCAACTCATTTAGTGAAAACAACAAAGCTCAGTTCAATTTGTGCATTCAATTAATTTGCCTAACATGCGGTTGGGGCGGGCAGACATCTGGTGACCAATAAACAAGCATATAAGGAGTTATTTGTTTGATGTGGCTGTCATTTAATGAATGTGAGTTGGTGTCCAATTTCAAGCAGTGATTGAATGCACCCTGGCCTCTGACCGAGTGCAGTTCATACGATATTGCTAATGGCTCCTCTAATGACTTTATTCATCCTTTTATTTCCGAGTCCCTGTAGCACATTTTTACTCCCAATTTCGGAACATCTCATCACTCATAAACTGAAGACACTAAAGAGGATTCTTCATCTCAGTTATTCCAGATTTGACAATCTAATTGGAGCTGAAAAGTCAATTGGGATGAAACAGGTATGAGTTGGTGAATAATTATATGATAGATTAAAGGACTCCTGGATTTGGTTCTAAATGACCTCATAAACTCGTCTAGTGATTTATATCAAACGCGTCTGATGTTTGCAGCATGTCCGGGCGTGTGCACATGAACATGTCCCGTGGGTGATCACAGAGTCGTCCCAAGAGTGGTCGCCAATGTTGCCAACTGTCTATCTCCACTTGATCTGATGGTGGTGTTGTTTTCAGTCATGAATACCGAGCAGCATTGTAAGTCACTCTGGATGAGAGGGTCTGCCAACTGTTGTACATGTAATTGTGATGACAATGGCCAATGGAGTTTACAGTGAGGTGGAGCAAACCGGGTCCAGCTATTTTGCTCGGTGTCAAGATGTGAAATCTGTGCTCCTGATGTTTGTGACAAGTCAAGAGTCAGCGGAATAGTTTTTTCATTTAATCAGATGTAACTCAATGAGACTCTGTCCTGGCTTATTAAAATCTAATGTGAGGACTTTTATTACTGATGGACAGTTTGGAGTTTGGGTTTCAGAGTTTCAATTTCAAAGGTCCTCTATTGTGTCCCCAGTTGTACTGTAATCAAACAGGGAAACATCAGCCGTAATCTCTATGGTCAGAAACTGAAGGCCAGCAGAACCAAAATCCCCTTATCTTAACTGGAGTGTTTCCATCAGACAGACTCCCTCTTACTCACACCAACAGCTAATGTTTCTTGTGCTCTTTGGCCAAATTGCGTAATTGGCACCCTTTTTAGAATTTATGTAACTGTAATTTCTAATAAATTCTGTTCTTTTAGAATTTCTGTATCACTTATTATCATTAATAGTGTATTTTATTTTTTGCCCCTGGACACCCAGATTGGCTCCAGCAGAGATTTTTGGGGCACCAAGGGGGCTCCACTGGGCCAGACTGTTGAAGAGCGGCATGGGTAGTGAAGGAGGAGCGCGTCCCCTTAATCTCGACCAGACATGACAACTTTATAAAGGCACATTAATCCATAATGAACCATCTCTCTCTGGAGGGTTCGGGGGCGTTCTTTTTTTAGTGGGAAGCAATGTCCAACTTGCAATGGGCTGCGCCCTCCTGAGGGTCGAAGGAAGGTGATCCCTCTTCTTCTCTCTCTATAAGTGTCTAATGAGGGAAGGGAAATGGGGGAACTAATAAATAACAGTGCAAGAGAAAAAAAAAGTTAAAGAGGGAACTGAGAAAGGGAAGTAAAGTGAAAAGTGTTTTTGTCCCTTTTTCTTCGTTAATTAGGTTTTAGCGAAAAACCGTTCTATATCACCCCCTCCCTACATGTATACAATATGTCTGGCCATGTGTGTACTTGTGTAGTGAGGTCACTAAAGAATGAAGACTTATGTGTTAGACTCTGTCTGTGACTGAGTAACCTTTTTCCATTGTTGCTGCTGTTCCTCAGTTAGAATCTCAAGTGTGTTATGAATCATCTTATTTTCTATCTTTCACAAGTTCCCAGAGCCAGACTTCAGACCACGTCCCTGAATCACCCCCATAATGTGTGATGGAAGTGCCATTGTTGCGAGATTGGACAGTCTGTACTTAGCTTTTTAAAATCATATTTCTGGTGTTTAAATTACCCGACTGAACACTTGGACAGATTGGTTTCAGGCTGAATCATCACAAAGCCAAATGCAATTTGGCTTATTTTCTAATTTCTTGGTCTGCAACATACACTGCATATGGCTTTTCACTAAAGTAATGATTAAATAATAACTTTTCCGGCTGAGTCAGACTGTTGTTGAAAATGTCACTGTGAATCTTTTTTTCCTTTTGATGATTTTTTAAATTTATTTTCCTGCAGAAATGTTCAACTTGAAATCCTAAGCTCTTACTCACAAGGGAGGAGTAATCATTTTAAGAAGATCATTTGCTACACACAAAAAAAGTATTTCATCGTGGTGCACTCTGCTACAAAAGTCTTCAAGTCCCTGTCCATATTTGAAAGAGAGGATTTGTCTCACTCGTGTTCAAAGGATCAAGATAAAACTGAAACAAACCAGCACCGTGTATTAAAAAAAAAAAGGACTTCCTTACTTGGATAACATTGCTAAGATCTCATAAAGGCGCTTTTCTCTCGGCAGCCTTCAACTTTCCTTTTATCAAGCTTGTCTTACCTTTCAGATTCCATTATATTAATTAACAGCATACCTTAGCTTTCCTCACTCATTAGAGGAGGCTGGAAATACGGTTTTCATCTGCACTTCCATGTCAGAAATATCCCTGTAGAACCATGACTCAGACTTCAAATAGTAAAACACATTTCCAGCATTCAGCTAAGTACCACTCTTTGGTTGAGATTAATTTGTCGACTTTTTTCCAACACAAACTCGAGCATTATTGGTGCCCATCCTCTGTAACGGGCTGCCATTTTGTGTTAAGCCAGCACTGATGCATAGAGCCTCCACAGCCTGGTGGAAATTGCCAGCGCCTAAAGCAAACAGTTGGACCCGAGGTCCCACAAGTGTGAAGCAGCCAAGTAAACCCATTAGCTGCCTATAGAGTGGTTTGTGGTCTTGTCTCCACATGACGTTATCCACAAATGAACCACAGGCTGATATACCTAGTTTGTTTGGCTGTATTAAATAACCACAGTGGAGTCAACACTTCACTCATTCTGTATCTACCAGTGGAGGAAATCAAATGTGTTCACATTATGTAACGATTGTGATGGAAGTAGCAGTTTAACTTAATTTATAGTGTAAAAAATGTGTTGTGTATAACACAGTAATGCTGGTAAATCACAGCATAAGCATTTCGCCTGAAAGATATGATTTGACAAGTCTGCAGCATTTCATTTTGGGGCACTGAGGCATGATACTTTCTTACTCTAAATTCTTCTATCCGCTCTCAACATATGATGCCCAACTGTACAAATTATTTGAATCGCCAGAAGGTGTTTGATTTATGCTGAGTGTGAGTTATCAGCTCCGAACAGGCCATGTAGCTTCTCTCTTATCATCCTCGCCAGCCGCTTGCTGAATTTCTGCATGTTTTTGAGCTCAGCCCTAAATGTGATGACAATAGTCATGAACAGAACACAAAGACAAAAACTGCCACTTGCAGCAAAATGAGAGGGCCGCCCCCTCTCGCTTAATTTTTTGTGTCGGATTCTCCTGCAGTATGTTTGACAAGAAGGGCTGGCAGCTTTACGCAGTGGCACAACCCAGGCTGCCCACGCCGACCCCTGTCACACAATTAGCTTTCTGCTTTTCAGATAGCTAGAACAAAGGTGAACTCAGGGAGTCGCGGCTGTGCTCAGTCAGAGTGGAAGGGTGTGTGTGACACTCGGATGACTCAAGGGCACTTTCTTGACCAGAGGAGTCGTTGGCTGTCACTAAACATCACTGTCTCCCTCCCCACTAATGGCATCTCCAGATTGTGCTATGAGGAACAAAGGCTGGTTGTATGAGATACTGAGCAAAAAATAGAGCGACCCCGTTTGGGCTGCAGGCCGTGTTTTGTGACAGCGGCTGCAAAACCTATAGAAGTGTCATGACAGATATGAACCAAGGAACAATTATAGGGTGATGTGCTTGAAGCTAAGCTGGCGGTGCCTTCAACAAAAAGGAGAGAAATGTGTCCAATGAATAGCACAGCAAATTCATGCTTGCACACACACACACACACACACACACACACACACACACACACACACACACACACACACACACACACACACACACACACACACACACACACACACACACACACACACACACACACATATACAAATTACAGTCATACATACACACGTGTGACTGTAATTTTTCAATTTGTTAGGCTGGTAAACTATTAGAATTAAGCAACGATAAGGGGGAAATCAAATGTTAGTGTGTTATGCTTCCCCCCTTTTTTCTGTATTGTTTTATTCATGAGGTTAAATTCAAAAGGTGAGCGTGCTAACAAAACAAAACCGTATGCAGAATAACAACTAAATGAACTGTTATGAAGTATAATTTGTAATTGTCCTGTGGCTATGGAAATAAATAAATTGAATTGACTGAGCTGAATATTTTTCCTGATAATCACTCGCTTCTGAATTAATTTTTATTATATGCAAATTTGCATTATCCTGCCAGTAATCAATCTAAAATGGGAATTTCCCCCCCCCTCCGTATTTCTGCCAACTGTAAAATACAAGTTAAACAGCAGGAGTGTATTGACTTGGTCTTCATTCAATCTTAGTTGCTGTCACAGAGTCACTGGGAGGCAAATGAAATGTGTTTAATAACAGATAGAGATTTTCCGGTGTGGACTCCAAACACTTTAAGACAGTGATGAAGCACATTTTTATACTGCAGTTGCTAATTATGCATCCATACACTACAAGCAGCTTTTCGTTGTCTTGGTGGTCCCCTCTTTTTTCTAGCAATCCTAATACCAAGAATTGTCATTGGCTTTTGGATCCAAAGCTAATTGGATTAAGCTCATTTGCAAAAACTGTTTAATTATTTTTCATTCTCATTATTTTAAAAAGCACATATAGCCCCAAACTATCAGCAGAAAAATGATTGGCAGTAATGCACTCTTTTAGCTGTCAGTATCTGCAGGAAGTAGTCCAACTAGAATTCTACTGCCTTCGGTAAACTTTTTTGTCCAAGGTTGACACATGAAAAAGATTTTGGTCTCTGGTGTACTCCTTCTTTTTAGAAATGCCAGTTCCTTTTTTATTTTGAGTGGTAATGGGTTTTCTTTCTACATTGTTAATTCAAGTCTTGGTGAATCTTGTGTGCAGATTCAGAATGTTGAATGTGCCATTTTCTGCAAAGCATTGCAGGAGTACAACACTTGGCATCAGCGTTGTCACACTAAATCTCCGTCTCCATGACACTCGGAGTCAAAACACGGGCCAGAAAACGCAAGCCCTCCCAGTGTCAAGAAATAGTTCTCTTTTCTGTGCTGAAGCGGCTAATGTTTATGACAGAATTAAAAAGTTATTTGATCACTGAAATATATCACATAAAAAATAAAGCACTGCAGATATTCAGAACCACAAGATTTGACCTGTTTTTTTTCTTCTCCTCTAAGGCAGAGTAGTATTATCCCTTCAGCCTCCCTATTTCCTAGGTCACAACATGTATGTCGGTCCATGTGTTTAAGTTTCCCTACGGAAGCTGCAGAGTCCCACAGGTTTAGCTGTAATACCCTGGTTAATTCCCCCTGCATGTCAGGTTATTGCCATCAAAGCTCCTGTGTCAGTTTATCCCCAATTCTGGCTTCTACTTTCATTTTCACTGATTGCTTTATTTCCATGGATGCCCCACCCATCATCACACATACACAGACACAGACACACACACAGATACAAAGACATGCAGATATACACATATGACACTGTCTGGCCACATGGATCATTTTAGCACTCATATATGCACTTTGTCTTATAATTGTCCATGAATGGTTCCATCCTGGTTTTTCTGTCTCATTCAGTGGTCGAGTAAAGATGCAATTGCTTCTCCCAAGACAAGAAAGTTTGAATCCCTCTCTGTGTTTCGCAGTTCACGAGATGTTTATAGAAACAGAATTGTTCACACAGTCCCCACCCACACACCCCCACATTTTGTTATTCACCATGAACAGTTGGTAGCGCAGCGGTAGGAATCGAGGTTTCTGAGTTAAAAATTTCACCCCAGTTGGCAGAGTTTGTTGTGGAGTTAGAGAGTTTAAATAGCAACTGATGCTCAGTTAACATCTCATTTATCATTTACACAGTGTGAGGACTGAAATGCACTTAAACCAAAGTGGTTCACACTGAAGAAATGTAGGATGTTCCAACATTAGTTATTATTATTATTAATTTATACAATACATGTCAGCTCAAGTATTACTATACATGGTGCATCAATGCAGAAGAAGCTACTTCTTTAATCTCATTAGTGACAATTTGGACATACATAATGAAAGTGGCGTTTGTAACAGTACCGTCGTGCACAACCTCAAACCACCCCTCAGTATAAACGCCAACCGATGATAACAGAAATGAGCAGGCTTCGCTGATGTGACTTCATTATAAAAACCCTTGACCCCTGAGATGCTGGGTTGATCTATTTCTCTAAGTCCCTTTACTTCTCCAGAGGACGGCGATCCCGAGCACAGATTGTGGCTGTGCTATCTCCCGATCTTTAATTTAGAAAATGCAGGAGGACTGCACATGGTTAAGATGGTTATCCACTCTCACTGTCTGTCCTGTCACTTCATGCATGTTAGCTCTGCAAAAGCCTCCTTTGGGCCCACATAGCTGGATGTGTTCAGGTGCTTTAAATAGTTTTCTTTGTCTGTATCTTCCCTAATGACCACAGATAGTGGAGATGATGTTTGGAGATCCTCTCTCAAGAATCCCATCTACCAGACATTGGGGGAATAACTAACCAAGAGAACAGCTCTATTATTGCAAAAAAGTTCAAGAGTTCAGTGCACTGACATGAGCAGAGCTGGTTTGGAAATGTGCTTTTTAGGCCTCATCCTCAGAGAGCTGTATGTTTGCATTGCAGCAAAGAAAAAGGGTGAACACACAGGGACACTTCTGTAGGGATGTTGGCATATCAAAGCAGAGATGGTCTCACCACTAGGCCTTTCCCTGCCTCCAGAGTTATGTAGGTGGATGAGGGGTGGGGAGGGGTGGTGTGCTCCTCATTATGGGTGACAGGGAACGTTAACTTGAACAGACTAAAATGCTGTTGGTCACAGCAGAAACGCATTTCACCAAATATTTGACATCCGCTGGAAATCCCTTTTTTTAATGGAATAGCACACACTGTACCCATTATCTTATCAAGTCTTTTTTTTTTTCATCACCTGAGTCGATTATATGCTACATCACAAGCTTGATTGGCCAATTTATTCATTGAATAGGAAAATTCGTGAGCGGATTAATGTCTTTCAGAAGCATCTCTGTGTTTTTGGTTGTGCAGAAGGCTCTGTTTGTAGCCAACGTTGATACAAAGTTCGCCTGTTATGATGGAGCATTGACGACAATGTCTCCAGGGGCTTCATCTTTGCTCTTTACATTTGCCTTCCACACAATTGAAAGGCAGAGAAAAACAGTGCAATTTGTCTAAAAGGAAGCGACTCCGATCGATATGATTTTCATTACAGTTATGTTTTCATACTGCAGTAGAGAGCAGGGTGCGCAGCTCTGAGGAATGATACATTAACGTTCCCATCCCCTCTCCCTCCTGTGTCAGTCCTCGGCTCCTGAGTCCTGTCACTGCGATGATGCGGGAGAGCCCGGGATGAGTTTGTGCGCCGGGACCTGAATCTCCTCAATGCCACGTCCCCGGTCAACAGCTGCCAGTTCTGTCATTGCAGATTTCAGGCGGTGTCGTGGCTTTGCAAGGGAGGGAGGAGGGGGTGGGGGATACCAGAAGCCATGATCGTTCTGAGAGCTAAACTTTATTGAATTATCCCTCACTCTGTAGTCCCACTTCCAGAGGTGGAGTTACAGTAAGCAGCTTACCTTTGGCCCTGAAAAATACATGACTGCAGTGTTCATAGTCCAGCGAGGAATCAAGTCGCCCTCCTGGCAATGACATTCCTATTCATTATGCACTTTCCACATTTGTTTGGGTACTTTCCTGCTTGGTGGTGGCGATGCACCTCTCAGCTGGTTTGCCAACCACCCGTAAACACTTAAAAAGATTGAAGCAGCACCACGTCACACGCTGCCCCATCTATGTTTCTATGTTTCTATGTTTTAATTGACGCTCCTCTTTCGTCGGCCTTAAATCCAAAATGTTGCCGTACTGCTGCAGTTTAAATTTTCTTCGAGACAATCTGTCATGTCTCATCTTGTCACCCCAAAAAGGTGCACAGTGCCCCTGTACCCCCCTCCAACCTCTGCTGAAATGTTGCCAGCCTCGGCTCGGCTGTAAATTGTGCACGGCCTCTTAAGTCCATTTATAGACAAACATAATATTATGTTAAGAACGTTGTCATATTGCTTATTACTAATGCAATACAAATCACCGTGACCCCGTCGACACATGATGATGATTTAGGCTACTTTTGAATTTGCAAGAATGTGTCATAATGACAAATGGTGGTTTAGTCGGTACTAACTTGGTTACAAACGGACTTAGTACTGGTGGTAACGGTTATTACAGTTTGAAGACCAGAAGGGCAAAATGGGGAATTGACCAAAGTCAAGTTCCAATTTAAAGAATCGTAATGCTGCATCATGCAGTGATACTTTAGACCACTGGTCCCCAATCTTTTTGTCTTGTTAGATTGTTAAAGGAAAGCAATGGGTCCACCTGGTGGTTACTGGTCATTGGTAAAGGTGTCAAGATTTTGATTGTAAATCGAAGATCAATCGAAATGAGCTTTCAACTTTCAAAGCCATAAGCAGGGTTGACGATTCTTCCAGTTTTTTGTTCTTTTCAAGGAAAAACAAGAAAGACACTTCAAAGACATTGAACCTCCTCGGTAGCCTGCAGCTGCACTATTTGAGACACCATGGCCACCGACGGAGAAACAACAGAACAGTAAAATCATCCTCCTCCCCCGAAGTGTGGCAACAACTTGTGCGTCTACATCGCTTTGTACAGTAAAGCATGATGGCACATACAGGGACTTCATGGTGCGTTCAGGTGTACCTCTTAAGCCCGGTGAAAATCAAGCTGTTGTTGTTAAGTACCTTTCTATCATCTACAAATGTGGATCTTATTTTATTTAACAGTTTGTTTCCAAATGAATGGTGAAATAAGTTACTGTTATGACATATAAAATACATAATTTAAATGTCACCAAATTGTCTTAGATTGATAGATTAAAAATAATAATAATCATGCTTGATACCATGTAGCTTTTTAAGAAGAATTTTAAAATGTAAATAACAATTTCCTGTGGATAAGACCAAAGATCAGTTGAATTTTTTTTTTAAATTGAAAATCAAATTGTGACACCCATAGTAATTTGTTTCATGCCAAGCTAAACCGCTCTTCTGGCTGAATGGTAGCAAATCCCTGCAGCCAGGTTCCAAAATCTTGATACGATTTTAAAATTCTGCACACAGCCGTAATGTTCATTTACTTTTGGCCATGCAGTGTAGTCCAGTATTTCTTCTAATACTAGGGTGGCATGCTCTGGCATGTCCCAGTTTGTTCCCGTTGGGTCCCCACTCATCACCCACAGTCATTTGCTAACTATCACATTAACATCAGCATGTACTGTCTCTGCCACAGCGGGCAGGTTTTAAAATGAGACACTGGAGAGGACACTGTGGTAACTCGCAACACCACACAGGAAATGCTGATCAGCACCCATGACAGCAGGAGTTGTAGGTGTAGACCGCGACAGCCCTGTCTCTGATTCCAATAAACCTTGCTGTGATACAGCTGTGACAGGTCAGCCAGATAATGCAACACAGAGTGCAAAACAAACCTGGCTTACTCACACCGGGTGCCTATTGCTCATTATGCCCTTGGCAATCACAGAACAAATGACCACAGGCCTACAGGTGCAACCGATTCACTCTGTTGGCATATGGTCATTTACATTTTCATCATTTATCTTGTGCGGTGTGGCAGGCTAATATAGTGGTTAGCGTTTAGTCTGTGTATTATGTATGCACATCTCAAAACACGGGGAAATTACGCTCACACTCACATCTTAGTTTATGGACCACCACACTCAGTTTCGTTGCTGTCGATGCTTCCGAGCAGCAGCTGTGGAAAATTGTCCAGCTTAGAGAGTGTGCTGCTGTGCATCTGCGCACCACTTGGGTTTTAGTTCTAATTGCAATATATTATTATTTTTCTGCAGCTGTATGTGTTTAACTATGCAGCCAGTGATTACAGAGCAAGCTTTGAACTTGTACTTCTCTGACTTGTGCAAAGTACATTCTGAAGTGGGCTAATTAGGTTGTATTTTTACACAAAACAGTAGGCAGACGTGATTGACCACTGAAATGCTCATGAAAAATGTATTTTCTCTGTGATGATCCAATAAAGTGGAATCAGCGATTCATCCACTAGTCTGCTCTACAAAAACTCATGCTAGTGAGTTAATCATGAAGAGAGAAATCCGTAAATTAAACAATGTTCAAAAATGCTGGGATCTGTAATTCAATATTGATAACTTATTCAAAATTCAAACTGGTTCCAAATATTATAAAACCAGGAATTTGCCATGAAGCTTTTGGTTCTCATTATTGATTTCTGAAGTCAAAATTAGGACCTCCTGACCTTCAATCTACTTTACTGGTTGTCATGGCAATCATCAACATGTACTGTATAATTCTAAAGATGGTTTAGGCTTCCTCTGTGTGTCAATTTGAAACAAGATTCAGTTACAAGTTACATCAAATTGATGGAATTTAGATGATCGTAAACTCCAACAAGCCAAATGGTATACAGTGGAGACAGTTCATTTTTAGGGAAATATAGCTGCTGTATCAGTATCAGAAAGTATCAAGTGAAACATTTTCAAGGTCAAAGAGAAAGGACCTCAAGAGAGTTTTGAAGCCTGACGTCTGAGTCTACCACTTACCACCATCTTGATGTTTGGAGCTAGAGGACACA
Organism: Anoplopoma fimbria; assembly: GCF_027596085.1. NCBI lineage: Eukaryota > Metazoa > Chordata > Actinopteri > Perciformes > Anoplopomatidae > Anoplopoma > Anoplopoma fimbria. The sequence goes on along the minus strand of NC_072452.1, from coordinate 9,576,873 downwards.
TATTTTGTGACAAAACAGAGGTGGAGCAGAGCAACAACAACCACAGCCAAGTGTGAATACCTGAGAGAACACTCCAGAATATAGATGGATTTCCCAGTAACCATACCCATTTGTTGTCTTGTAACTGGTCATTTCTCACCACTTTCAAGAACTCACTTATGGTGTAATCTAGGTTAGCATTGTTGCAGCTGTAATTTCTCACTTTAGTTGCTGTGTACGTCTAATATATATAATTGTCATGACAACAGCAATGTTTTGCAATCCATTCTTGAATGACTGCTGTTCAGGCCTTCTCATTGTTTGGATGCAGTAAAACCTGTTGCCAGTAGTTGAACATCTGCAGACAGGAGTGGATGGTAACAGAAACGGGGCAATTTCCTATATAATATATATATTTTTTTCTTCACATTATACTAAAGTGGTTCCTCTGAGGCAATCAGTTACGCCTTACATGTCATATTTTCAGCCAGCTCTCATTTTCAGTGATTCATCAAAAAGGAGGTGGGGTGCTTAGAGAGTGTTGTGATCCGACGTTGTCTTCTGAATGGAATCCTGCTCTGATGGGTTGTAGTCCAGAAGTGATAGACAGTTCTGTTGCAGCGATCTTTCATTTCTTCCTTCGTCTAAAGACAGGTGAGGCAGGAAGCTGATGGAAACGCACTTTTTTCATTACTGTCTCTCGGTGCAGTTTCCCTGTCTCGGCTCATTGCTGGTAGGACATGAACCCAACTGCTACGAGATCCGAGTCGTTTAGTTCATAAGCCCTCACGGCTTTTGTCCTTTTCTTGACAGCATTTGTCGAATAGTTTGATGAATCCTAAACTTTTATAATTTTTCTCTTGTTTCTTACCATTGACCTCCATGTAGCAGTGATTCTGAAGGAGTTTCTCTCTCCCTACCACTACAAACACACACTCTCAGTGGTGCTGATAAATTCTGAAAGCAACAATTGCCTGCTGCGGAAGAGATTACGGCAAAGTACAGTATGCTAACATCTAATCTGCGATGATTTATGATTTCTGTTTATTTTTTCCATTGAAGTCCGCTTCTCTTATCATGGTGGTTTTAAGTACTAATGTGTCTGTTGTTTTCTTTTCTGATAAGCCTAACTTCTGCATTTCCTTTTTATTTCCCTCATCACTTATTTATTTACCTTTATTGTGGTGACTCATGTTGTCCTCACCGGAGGTAAATGGCAATGAGAGACATAACCACATCTACAAGGATCCGGAGCATAACTCATTTCAGAGGGGTTAAAGGGTTTCTTTTGCTTTTCCACCACAATCTTATCAGCGGCCCCGTGACTGTTTTTTCTTTTGACCTTATTTGAATTCTGAGATAAGCATCCCTCCAGCAAAATTGGACCAAATTAGTCTTTTTTATCTGGTGTGTTTAAGGGAATGCTTTGTCACCATGCCTGTCTGCTGCATGCAGGCTCGTACAATGTAGATGTGCTCAGCTGCCGGCTTGTCTGATTTGCCCAAATTTGTTTTTAGTGGCTGTCAATGCTTATTCAGGTCACACAAGTGAACTGACCTCAGTCTGAATGCCTCTAAATGCTCTATCACATCTAACAGAGAGACACCAACAAATCTGTTTTGGATGAAAAGGATTCCAACACATTACAATGTGAAAACAAACAGAAGGATTTGTTGAGAAGTGTGTAAAAGCTTAGTACACTCTGGCATTACATTATCTCGTTTATCCAAATCTGTGAGGAATTTGTTTTTTCCTTGGCTGCATAAAATATTCAGAGGCTTGAAATGTATTGAAATTATGAGCTGATGCTCAGTAGGAATGACTTAGAGCACATATTTAAATTATCTTAGATGCACAAATGGGGAATTTCATAGCAATTATGCACATAATCGGGATATGTGTTGACATTGCCATTTCTCATTATCAGAGTTGTGATTAGTTTACATCAGATTAGATTAGATGAGTTTCTCTTAATTTAAGACTGGTAAATCTTTTTCACGTAAAATTTCTATCCAGTCTTTCATAAAATGAATGGAAATAATCAAGATGTTGGTGTATGAAATTTGAAATAATGAAATTGGAAGTGAATGGATCTTATGCATTATATCATATCGAATGACGAATTGGTCTCAAAATCGAAAGATTTAATCGAAATTCAGGCTATACAGCAAGTTCAAGTTTCTAAAAATACTGAAATGATTTTTCAATTATCAGAAAATTACAGCAAGAAAATAACAACAATTTCAGAGATTGATTAAGTCATTTTTCAACCATAAAAAACAAACATTTACTGGTTTAATCATTCATTTCTCAGGATTTGCATTGATTCTTTCCCTTTAGTGATGATGAATTAAATATCTTTAAGTTAAAGACCGTTGGTTAAAAAATAAACAAACATCAGCCAGTTTCCACCTGTTATGAGTCATAATTATTTCCAGTTCCAACAATTCTCAAGCGCCATATAATCATGGTAATGCAGGATAAGTACATTTATTTTTATTTTACAGATATTTTGAAGTTTGAATGGAATATGACATCATTCCACTGGCAGCAGGCCGGTGAAGCCGATGTGAGAGGAGCGCGAGGCGAGCCGCCACCTTGTGCCGAGCACTTTCCCAGTTATCTAGTGCTGAGGCATGGAATGAGCAGATAAAACAATTCTAAAGGGGAAATGATTCTGTCCGTAATCAGATTTATTTACGCAGCCCACTGAGGAAGATTGATGTCTTATCTGTGGCTGCGGATTTCAATTCTCTATGCTACGATGCAGATAAACAATCAGTCTGCTGTCTCCAGAGCTTGTTTTAATTGTGTGTGTGTGCGTGCATGTGTGTGTACGCGCCTATTAGCCTGTTTTGTCTATCAGCATGTTTTTGACAACTGAGACAGTGATGTTTCAGAATAAAGTCGCCGCCTCTGTCTCTCCAGTTTCCTGCATGACTATTTTTTCATGGCTGTTAAATGCCAGACATATGCTCTTACATCTTTGTGACTCGCAATTGAAAAGTGGAGCTTAGGCAGAGATCAAACCACCGCTGTTGCTCCTGTCTTGCTGGGAGACATGTTTTTTCCTTTTGCTGTGAGTGTGAAAGGTGTAAGCCACCATTTTGACTGTGTGTCGTATGTCAACATCCATGTTGCACTTTCCTTCCAGTTCCCAGCACACTTTTCTTCAGCATCCTGAGCTATACGGTTGAAGCAAAACATTAAGATGTTTCCCTATACCGTGACAAAGGGATCTGCTAATATGGTTTGTCAGTGAACAACAGTGGAACACAGTTTATCTGTGCACTAAGGGATGAAGAACTCATTACTTGTATTCAGGCCTATTATTCATGTGGCACATTATGTTAATGACTTACTGTGCCAAGGATATGGACTATTTTAGTGTTTTTACTATCATCTATTAATGTGGTACATAGATACTTAAGTTCAGGGTGCTTTCCACTATATTTGATGGCAGTGGCTGCAGTCTGTTTCACTGGGATTTAATATGTTGTATTGGGAATTGGGAGGGGAAAGCTCTCCACAGCTTAAAATAGGCCAGTCATCGAAGGTGCGAAAGCAAAAAACTGGCATCACCTGCACAGACGGCTGCTCAGACTCTAACAAATTGCACAAGCACACTCTTTTTTTTTTTCTTTCTCTCACTAAAAGCAAAAGTGTTGATAGACAGCACTCCCATTTTTTCCCGGGAATAAAAGATTGTGTTCCTTGTTATTAAGTTGAATCCTTATTACAGAGGAAAAAGCTACAACAGAGCGGTAAGCGAGATCTGAGGGAGATTGCGCCCTCCCTTCCTCACGTAGACAGCTCCTCTTATTATCTCCCGAAATGGCAAGGTTACAGTCTCTACAGGTGCAGAGGAAGGCGCGCGTGTTAGCTTTTTTATCTTTAAACCAGTCAACCTTAACCGAGAAGCACAGCCACTGAAGTCTCATCAGACTTTGCGAGGAATAAACATTCTCTTATGTACAAGTTTTGCAATTTAGCTGAGCTACTTAGACAGGGAAACGGGAGAATGTTGAAATACTGTACATTAGGTGTGTTTAATGGACCTGGAGAAATACTGGGGAAAAAACAACCTTGGTTACCCCTGGCATTAATATAAAATTTATGAGAAGGATTTAGGCCGATCTCCTGCAGAGCCTTGAGAAGACATTGCTTTGTCAGTCTGCACACGTTTAGCATAAATCTCGCACTTCTCCTTTTTCTGCAGCCACCTTGAATCTCCCAGCATTCAGTCTTTCCTGCTGTTGTACTACTGTTGGCTCATCAACATTTTCACATCTGTTGAGGTTTTAGAAGTGTCTTGTCTTATTTTGTAAATCCTTGTAAATTAAGGACTACTGCCGAGAAAGGAGGGGAAAGTGATTTTCATTCGACCTGTTTGGATTTATATTTTCTTAATATATTGCAATCCGCGATATTATTTTCCTTGTGTCGATGTTTATAACAGAGTGGGAGTTAAGTGCACAAGCCATTATGCTGTCATGTTGTCATTATGTTGTCATTCAGTTTGAATCCTTTTTTTAAGATTCATAAATTGCCGTGTCAGGCTGCTGCTTACTCCTACCTTCTACACGGCATGTGATTTTTGTCATCTATTTACACAATCGGCCATTTGATATAAATTTGTTCATTTATATCCTTAATAATTGATCACTATATTATTGCTTGTCCCCATTTCCTTTGGCTACTTATCATAAGTAACACGTCAGAATCTTGGACTTATTGATTGCGCCCCATTTGCATTCATATGAAGGCGGTAATAAATTGAGCCATTTTCCTTGGTACAATAGGTAGGCTATCTGCCTGTTAATAGGAGAAAACCTTTTTACAGGTGAGTCAACTGTCGTCTGTCTTAATGTGATTCATGAATTTTGTGAATGGACTCTAATGAGCAGTGTATTTCAATCAGTTTAAGGATCAGGAGCAGGGCCCTCTCTCCTTCCCCCTGCTTTTGATGGCAATGCAAATTATCAAGCAAATGGTGTAGTACAATTCCTTTTTTTTTAAAGTTCACAAAATCACTTTTTCAACTGCCAAAGAGGATTTCTTTTCAGTGATTATCTTTGAGTGACCTCCACGAATAAGAGCTGGAGGAAGACCTTTATTGTGCTGCTGGTTTTCACGGCCATAATGTACTACCATGGAATATAAGTGTCCTTATCTTGTGTATATCCACACATGTATGTACTCTCTTTCTTCGAGTTGTGGCAATCTTTAAACTGTATTTGAAAATGTGCTCAATGCAATTTCAGTTCCAACACCTTGGCTTTTAGCTGCAAGCGTTGTGCTGCAGGAATTCAACCGTGAGAGAAATAGAGAGCTATAAATGTAACGTGATTAGATATTCCTGTTTATTCAGTCCTGCCAAGAGATTATCAACAACATACATCATAAATGTAGAACTATTCCACTAGAGAATCTGGCACTTAAATCAGTAGAATAGTACCGCATGTACTGTAGAAATGTATTGATTTATTGATGGATCCTGTGTCTGCTCTGGTTATGCAGCACTTGAAAGGACAAATCAGAGAGGCGGGGTGATGATATTTAAAATCACGTAGTCACACAAATGAGTTCACTGAGCTATTTAAACATTTATTGTGGACTTAGTATAGACAACACTTACTAGTCATAAATGGCTCATCCTACTCTCCTTATCACCTCTAGTGTATAATGTCTCCAGAACAAAATGGCTGCTGTTTGAGGCTTTGTTTGCACACTGACTGCGCCTGTATGTAATTGCACTCAATAGGTAGTAAATTAAGCCTCGTTAATCAAAGACCCCATGAATATGATCCAGCTCGGCCTCTGTAAACAAACATTTAACAAGGTCTTGTGGACCATGATGCACCTGTCCCACAGAGACAAAGCGGGGATCAGGACCCTCTGTGGGGTTGCTCTGAGCTGCTGGAAGCGGTTCAAGGGTTTGAGCTTAAAGCTATAATAAGGACAAGGTATGCTCCATGGATTTGCTTTTACATGGATTCTCAAATGGCCACTCACACCCACTAATCCCAGTGTTTAGCGAAAATGTTTTCACCGTCGGGCAGGCTCAGGTTAATGGAAGGAGACCTGGTTACTCAAACAGTAACAGAAGTGAAGCCTTATTCAGTCTCAGGGTTTGACGGCGGTCACTTCTAAACTGACTCAACAGCCAATCTACTTTTCATAGGTTGAATGTTATTTAACCTAATCAGTAGGCATATAGAATCTCACAATATTTACAGTCTCCTAGAATACTTTTTGTTTAATTGGACAAATTGCATCCAGTCGGTTGGAGAACGCAAATGGCATAAAACAGAAGTAAAGTTAATTGCTTCCGTATAAAGCCAAGCCTTTTAATTAACCTCTTTTAATGAAGGCAGTCGCATCGGAGTTGAAGGAGATGTATGTCAAGAGAAAATCATCAGGTTTATAGCCAAAACAAGCTTCTCCATATTAAAAGCATTCAGCTACGTCTGTGTGATGTTCACTCTGAGCATCCAGCGAGCATTCGAGAGAGGCAGCCGTGATTAATATGCGTCCGTTAGAGCTGGATAGAACCAACAAACACCAAGCAGGAGACTTTCTTTTGCACTGAGTAATGGTTTCCTAAAGCCTGTTAATGCACATAGGTCAACCACGTAAAAGAAAATATCATAAATCAAAATTGCCACCATATATCTTTTATTCAGGCCCTCGGGTAAATGCCGTGCATCATAATCTTCTCATAGCCGCACTTTCGCCTGAGGGATGTTGCCTTCCAGAAGTCATATCACCGGTTTGTAGAATTCACTTCAGGATTTACGGCTCGAGATAACAGTCCACTTTTGGTCTGCAGGAGATGACATTTACTGTCTGTACGGGGTGGACACAATGACGTGAAAGGAAGTACAAATGCAAAATAGGTTTCACCACATAAACAAAAACAATAGTATAGTATGGTGTAATTAATGACCAATTATATTAATGATTAAATATTTTCATGGTTAAAACGTCAAGAAAATACTAACATATGGTCATCACAGTTTCCTTAAGCAGAAGATGATGATTTCTCTGACCAACACTCTAAAACCTCAATCGCTTAATCCAATAATTGTTTTGTTGATTTATTGTTAAAAAATAGTGAAAAGGGATTCTCCTTTCTCCAACCAACAGTTGAAATAACACATGTATACAATTTAAAATGATATTAAAAAGGGAATGCCAGCAAAAAGTCACATTGGAAAAACAGAAACCAGCAAATTGGCTTTAATGATTAATCAATTTACAAGTAGTTGAGCCATTAATTGATTGATTGACTAATCGCTTCTGGTCTCTTTCTATTTTATCTAACTGCCTCAATTCCGCCTTAACTCTACAAATTGACACTCCCTCTGTGAGTGAATCCACAGATTGCACAGACTACATTGAAATGAATTGATCAATTCCAGTTCCAAATGCTGTTGATATCCAATAGTCTCAACATCTATCTGCAGATGTCCGTGTTTACTGGGAATGACCCTGCTGACTCATGGACTGGATGAAAGACTAATTACATGGACGAGACTGAAAGCACACTGATGTCCTTAGATCTTGTTGAGGCTGATGATAAAACCGCTTCAAAGCCGACAGGTGAATATTCATGATGTCCTGGTTTCTATGTGGAACCTCCCGATATCCCAAGAGGAAGATCAACGCAGTTTCTCAAAAGGTTAAACTTGGTTGCATAGCTTCAACCTTCCAAGTATTTTATCAAATCATGCGTGAAGATAATAAATTGAGTATGGCCCAAGAGGGAAAAGCAAGTGGGACCTTTCTATATTATTTAAAAAAAGTAATTTCTATAATTCACAAGTAAAGGTGAAGAGAGTGAAATAAGATTGATGCAATTTCTTTTTCCTTCAAATTTCACGAGCAGTCAGAAAGAAGAAAAACCATTGTCGGCCCACAAAATAACTGTCTGCTCAGTCCAATAGCAGCGTAGTTTGAATGGAGGCAATGGGAAAACAACCAAAAAACTGTGAGAATCCCTCCTTAGACTGTTTCAGACGCTGCTCTGTGTACACCTGTTTCTTGTGGACGTGAAGAATACATAGTTACTGGTTTATTACACTTTGAGGAGCTTTTGTCACAATGATCCTCCAGTGAATTATAGTTATTCAGCAAGGTGTTCATTACAAACTGTCTAGTGGAAGTTTGAGTGCTCAGAGTTTGGGAGAAGCCTTGGAACTGTGTGCATGTTTAGTTTAAGAACAGTTTTACAGAATTGGGTTAACTAAGTTGCAAAATAAAACTCCCTATGGGAAGTACCAGTTTTATCCCCCTTCTTTGTATCAAGATATCTGTTCAGATCTAGCATGTTCATAAAAAGGTGTGAAGGTAACAACGAAAGACAAACATGGCAGTAAGGGTGGAGTGGTCAGAGTGGTGGATGATGGCTGATTTTAAATGAAGGGTGACATTTTATTCAGCAAACAAAGAGAAAATGGCTTTATCAAATAATCAGTTTATGTAATCGACAACACAATCTGGGTCCTGTTATGTTATGATTCAGTTTTGGTTCTCCAGATACAAGCATAGATCTCTATCAAGTCCATATCCTCCCTTTACAGAATGTAGTGTTTTGTTTAGGCTGCACGAAACAAAAAAAACAACCCCTTCATACTGAGGTCAGCTTCAAGTGTTTACAAGAAAGCAAACTTTTGAGATGCTATTTATGAACTGTGTTCCTCCCACATGGATATCCCGCAGAGTTCAGTCACAGGCAGATTAAAGACATTGATTCACAATGGAGGAGAAGGGTAAAAATAAATGCATCATATAATAGAAAGTCAGGGGCGTCGCGAAAATCACTGCGCAAGAGCATATTCGCGTTGTTCATCACAAATAGTTTCACTCGGTGCGCCCAATCTGTCCCCATGCAGATGGCTGGAGCACAGGTTTGCCCGGGTGAACGGGTACACGGGGCAGGTGGATTCAATCAAGCCGTCTAATGGCATGTAAATCTAAAAGGCACCAGGAACCAGGGATCACGTCCTGCATTTAGTCATGCTCTTCGCATGGTGGCAAAGTGCAGGTGCACATCAGATGACACCCCAGTGATACGGGGGCGGGGGGGCAATCATCTGCATGCAGAATTGAGCCATAAACTAAAGGAAACTAGATAAGGTGAGATCACAGTCAGGATCGTTCAAAGCTTGTGTGAGCTGGTGCATGACAAAAACAACCTTTACTACTTTAGTGCGTCTCCTTGCAAACTCTGGCTTCTTTATTATTGTTCTGTGAGGTGAAATGTAATTATCCACTCTTTGGCATGGAGGATTCCAGTGATCCAGAGGTGGAAGTAAGCCAGCTCGATGTGGATCAGGCACACCAGCCCCAAGGAGGCCTTTTGCCGACTTCAGCCTTTATGTGCCACTGAATATTCCTGCCCACTTCAACACCCCAGGGTTGTATCTGTTTATCCTGCAATGCTGATAGCACAGCATCGGAGTGGAGCGAGTGCAAGACAGAATGGATGCTCTCTCATGTTGAAATGTCTTCACTGAAATGTCTACATTTAAGGCGGCGCATCTGTGGCACAGAGCACCTAATGTGGCATGGATGGAGTGCTTAGCTGCATAGCTAAGCGCACATATCAAGGGGGTAAGAGGTGGAAGCTGAGCCTGCAAGACATTTACAAGATAAATATTACATTCCAGACAAGAACTCTGCATTCCCGAGACGTAGGCGGCACAGAATGTTTTCGTAGTGGCATTTCTGTCAGAAAGATGCCGGGGTCGTTATACATCTCCACAACCACGCTGACATGAGTTTTCCTTTTTCCGGGAGTGGAAGACTCGCTGTATGGGAGATCTTCAGTTCTGACTGAATCTCAGCCACGACGAAGTGATGGAGAGACATTGTTACCCAACGATATGAGTCGATGGATTTTTTTCCCCACAGATGCTGCAAGCGGCAATACTGAGCACTTATCCTCCCTTGTACAGTACTGCATTATGAAGCCCAGCTGTTTAGTTCTGCATTATATTGTATTTGGAATCCTAATCACTTGTTCAGAACAAGACTTTATATATTTATTGATTAGCTGTAAATCTTCACCAAATTTCTCCACTTCTTTTTTTGTGATTTTATAACATTTGAAGTGAAATTTGATCAAATTATTCCGTAGTTCTCTGTGTACATTGGCTTTACATTTGTCTTATTATATATGTGAAATAACAATTTTGAAATTTAAATCTACAGGAAACACATAAACATTTGTACTTTTCAAAGCGCATTCAGTCAGCAGTGAATGCAATCATTTCTTCAGCCAGCCATCTGACTGAAGACTCAAATTTAGAAAATGAAAAGCTGTTTAGTATGCTAAATCCTCATAACCAATAATTTGTACTTGGTTTAAATTTGCATTTCTCGACTTCCCATCCAAATAACTGACAGGATCTAATCATCTAATCAACAAATCATAACAAGCAGTGTGAACAAATGTTCTCCACGTATACAGCCACACAATCCTTCCTTGAATACTTAAATAACAATTATCTATATATAGCAGAAGCTGGGAACAGACACCTGTTATCATGTGCAATGCTTCCTCTCGCCTGCAAAATTATTCAAATGAAAAATCCTTCAAAAAATAACCCTTTTTATCCAATGGATTATTGTTCTGTGTACAAACAATTTTTACACACTCCAAGTTATAATTATTAATTGATGATAATAATGTTGTCCAGAGCTTACATAGAACAACAACAGCAGAACTAATCCATTTTTTGGTCGTGCTAGTGAGAGTTAAGGGCTCAAAGGATATCAGTGTTAATTGCTCTCTCTCTCTTCCTTGCTCCATCAGTTAATCTCAAACTTGGTTAGGTTTAGAGGCCTTCAGAGGCCTACAGTGGGGTTTGAGACCAACGGCCAGAATAGCTATTAAGCCTGTTTTCCAGCCACAGATGTGACTCATTCCACCAAAGACACGTGCTGTATTCAGTAAGTGGACACGGCAGGCATTCATGCGAGTAACTGTGAGATTTTACTCTCTCCTATGTTGCATTATGTATTTAAGGCTCAAATAATAAGAGAAGACATGTACACAGATGTTAATCATGTTTGATTTTCATATGTTATTTTGCTATATTTACTTATCTCACACTATTTTTGTCTAAGGTTTTGCAGGGAAAATTCTCCACCTTTGAAAAGAAGGTGTAAACACAGCACATATAGGATTCACAAGAGCCACAGATTGTGGTGGGGGGGAAACACATTAAATAGACTATTTTATAAGTTAAAACTGATTACTGTAGAAACAAAAATGTTATTTTCCTTAATGAATTAATAATGATATATTATAATGTATGCTAAAGATTATAATATCATAATCACATGAGTAACATTTTGATTAATAGGAACTGTTTATTTATTATTAATTTCCAATCAAGATCACTACTAATTTTCTGAGCCTAGTGATCTTATAGAAATCCCACCTCTCAACTGTGCTTAAGAGCTCTCCATCAGTGGCAAGAGAGCGTCTGGAGGGCAGTACCAGTCGCAGTCTTAAGAGCTGACTGCGTAATGGGCTGATGCCTTGAAACAGATGGTGAATCATATTGAATGCATATTGAATGAAAACCTAATTTTCTTTTGCAAATCTGTCCCTCAGTATTTTTTATAAACCTCCTCTAGTCTCTCTTAAACTGACGGTCTTGATAAACTTGTAATTGTTGAAGTGACAGTGAGGAACCTTTAATTGGTTAGGGAACAGTCTCTATGTAACACCGATGTCTCTTTTTGACCTTCATAAGGCTTCATAAGTTAATTAGACCATCAGAGAGAAGAATGTCTATTTCTATGTATTTCTTCTTAATGCTTGTCATTGGTGCCATCGAGTAATAAAATTTGCACAAAATCATGCAGGTTCACCAGAAAAAAGTTCTTTTTTGCTCAGACTCCAGCGGGGCTTCAGACAGAAACCAGCCAACCGTGAACCGACCCAGATCAGGCTTCTGCAGGTTTTCTAAAGGGACCCTGGTGCTAGGAAACTTGTTAAACCTCTCTACAGAGAAGCCTCCAAAATCAACTACAAAATGAAAGTTCCTCGTTGTAAACACAGTAGTAATGTTAAGTGGAAATTAAAAAGTCAGCCACAAAGAACTGGCCATCAAAGTGAGGAGATAAGAGTTTGAATAAAGGCCTGTGCTAACTATACAGGGTCTCTACAGGTCAACAACAACCCAGTGTGCCTTTTAAAGATTTGAGGTCATTCAGGATTATTGGATACATTAGGGGCAGAAAAACTGCTGTTGTTCAGACTTTGATGGCAGCTGTGATGTTTTAGACTGAACGCTGTCCCTCTTCAGCCTGTTCATTTATTAGTAGTTAAGCGTGCCGTCACTCTCCACTATATGTCAATTAACTGGAGTGTCCACAAACGACCTTGGCCGACATCCAGTTTCTTAGCTGTCCAGTCTGAGCTGGAACCACGCCAGCCTCCTGTGCTTGTTGTCAAAACCAGAACCAGGCACAGCGTCGGGTAGACCGGTCCCAACGCACAGTCTGAGAGCCAGCAGGCTACCGACAGCCTATGCTGATGGCCATATGTTCATGATTGCACTCAGCTCTTATCTCCCCTGGACACAGAGCTGATATGTAGTCATATGTCATTCAATAGCCATCACAACTTATCGGGGCCGTGACAACAACCTGCAGGATAGGCATGCTCGTTCTTACAAGGCATTTCCACTCATGTTCAGACTCGAAACTTGAAAGTACAGTACCAGTCAAAAGTTTGGACACGCCTTCTCATTCAATGGTTTTTCTTTATTTGTTTCTACATTGTAGATTAATATTGAAGACATCCAAACTATGAAGGAACACATATGGAATTATGTGGTAAACAAACAAATGCTCAACAAACCAGAATATGTTTTATATTTTAGATTCTTCAAAGTAGTTGAATGAGAAGGTGTGTCCAAACTTTTGACTGGTACTGTATATCTCAAGTCCACAATGTGATAGTACATTTACAGTGCAACTGGTCACTGACCTTGAGTTCCATATATTTGGTTCGACTCACTCAAACCACTTTTCTCCTATTTTTACTGATTCACTGTCCCAGTCCCATCAGCCCCTCAGTCTTCACTCAAGAGGCTACTTTTAGAAAAGTTAATTGCATGTGTGGTAATCTATGTAAAATGCATTCTAAAGACTCAGAAAAAGATAATGAGGTCAAATGAAAAGGTGGCGTGTAATTGGCAGTTGATTCAATGTGCCATGAAAAAAAAAAAGCATGAATACTGTAGATAAAGCATCACTGTCTGATCCCACAGCTGCCTTATCCACCTTTATCATCAGTTTTTGTTCTTTATGCTCTAAAGTTATCGCCATAGGAATTGTATTTTTAAAGAATTCAAAATGCTGAGACTGTTTATTTCATTAGTGTCCTATATTAACCTTTAATGGTTAATGTGGAGGCTGATATAGTTGTTTTGTAGCTGGATGGATTGCTCTTTGGCTCATCGCTGAGCTATTATGATTTGATAAATTTGAGTGTTTCATGTTCCTAGTTATTTAACTGAATGCATCCTCTTGCTCTTTGTGCAGCTTTGATACAGATGCAATTTATGATTTGCCAGTTTATGGGCACAGTGATTTTTGGAGAGCCAACAAACCTGGATCTGCTAGGAAATGTTTTTTTTATGAAGTCTTGTGTGTAATTACTCATAGAAAACTACCCAGTTACCGTAATGTTTGTAAATGTGATTTGTTTCTTTTACCCGTGTGTGTGTGTGTGTGTGTGTGTGTGTGTGTGTGTGTGTGTGTGTGTGTGTGTGTGTGTGTGTGTGTGTGTGTGTGTGTGTGTGTGTGTGTGTGTGTGTGTGTGTGTGTGTGTGTGTGTGTGTGTGTGTGTGTGTGTGCAACAAAGCAAGTTAACATAGTGAATTCTGCCACAGGTTGGCCATTAAAGGGAACTATTTGATTTCTTGGAGAAAGAGCCATTTGCCTCTGCTCACATATGGCTTCTCTGTCCGTATTAATCCCAGCGGCCCAATCCAACGAGGTTTGCTCATTCAGACCAACAGCTTCACAGTGTTTGTTTCTGGGCTCGGTCAAAGTAGCACCCACTGACACTCTGTGTGTTATTCTTTCCTTCAGATCAAGCTTATTCCCTCTATTCTTCACTCAGTCGTAAAGTGGTGTCCATAAAGATCACAAACACACCCACGCGGTGCCCATCCTCAGGTGATAAATGCCTATCATTGATCTCCATCGTGACGTAATTCGTTGCCCATTGGAGCTGATCCCTCACTGTTATTCTTTCAGCAGCAGCCATATGGTTAGCACTTAGTGCCACCTGCCTCCGGCGCTAACCAGGGGAGAATGGGAATATGATGCTGGGGGAGGGCATCGTCAGGTTCGGCCGCCATGAGAGCAGGAAATCACAAAGTCTCCGAACTGACTTAATGGACTTCCTCTGTTTGGCTGTTTAAGGACGGATGCCGTACCACACGAGAGCTTTGGCTCGAACAGCAGCTTTTAGCAGTGAAACTCGGGTCTGCAGCAACATTAGCAGGGTTATGTTATTCGCTATGCCTCTGTGTAATTCTGCCTCACACTGCTATTATTTAGTGGACCTTTGGCTCTCTTTTATCCCATCCTTGCCCCGAGCTCTGTTCAAAAGCAAACAATTATAATACCCTTTAAAGTACTGTATAAACACAGAGCACTTAAAAATGATTCATACTTATTTGCACTTCAGCTTCTTAGCATACAATTATTTCTAAGAGCCATCTGGTATAAAAGTCATCTCCCATCTTGACATATTGCATCTTCACTTTCAGTAGGTGTATTTTTATTCCTTGTTTTTAGAAAACATCACAAAAGGAATCTTATCATGAAATGACATCAGTCAGCAGTAATGTGTTGAAAGTGGTGTCTCTGTTTTGCTTTTATTATGTAATCAGATAAGCTACAGTACAGAAGCATACGTTTCCACATCTTTAACTGTTTCAATGAAGATAAATCTTGCTCACCGTATGCACTGTGAATTTTTGCTACAGAATAGGAATATAAGTACCGTTATTTTTGCCTAACATTTAAGAATCCCTTCCCTCGACTCCCATTGTGTCCATTACATTTTTGGACTCTGTCATGTTTACAATCTCTTTCTAGTCTTCCTGGCTGTATTAATGCTGGATTTTGACCCCCTGCAACCGAGTCGCATCCCGAAATGTGAGCTAAATCAATACCGGAGGGAAGCGAGCTGTCAGTCAAAAGGCAATATCACTTCTGATGCATTCGTGTGCGTCGACTCCTCCATTGGCTATCAGCATCATAATGACAAATCGCATCTGAAAAGACAATACTGAATGTCGAATCAAAGAGGCTTCATATTCACAAACCGCTTCCCGCTGCACACAGGGAGAGGGTTGCTCATCAAGCGTCCGACGTTGCTACTGTAACATTGGGTCATTAAAGCAGTGATTGCGGGACAATTTCTCTTTTATTCAGTTTGAATGATATAAACCAACATCTAATAGGCATCTCTGGAATCTCATGGCCGCAGATGTGTTCTACACGGGACAATGCTGGATAGTCTGCAGCAGTAATGAGCAGAGACTCCTGGCCTCCTAATTGCTTGCTGGGCCTGAGCATGGCTCATCAGAGAGGGGCTTAATTGGCCATCACTACCCAGGCAAGCATGAGGCTAAGGCTAGCCCTGTTCCTGCCTGTGAGCTTTTACAGAGACGCTTGCAGAATAAGTAAGCAGCTCCATTTATTCTGCATTGCTGCCACTAATGAACACAGTTTAGCCCGGAGGTCTTGATCATGGTGTCGCACTCCGTCTTGGTCTCAGTGCGTTTGGTGTGTTTGTAACCGCGGTTTGCTGGTGTTGTTCCAGTGTTTGGTCTTTTTTTTCTCTTTACTGTTAAGCATCAACGTAATGAAGTGCTTCCCGGTTTTGGTATTGGGGTCTCCAGTGCAAAGCTGACTGGCTGGGAGATAAGTGTCTTCAGCTGCTGGCAATCAACTTATTTGCCCTCTAATGTTGAATATGTGTGCGGAATGAATACTGAAAGACATGGAAAGATGGAGGAGGGAAAGTGAGTTGAAGTTGCTGTCTATGTGCACCCCTGTCCTCTCTGAGAAACGATCCTTTCAGACTCTTCATGGACCATTACACTATCCTGAAAAATACAATCACACATGAACATGGAGCCTATTTCGATAGATACCAACTTAATGTTAGAACATCAACAAAGAAATGACATGATTTTTTTTCATTTCCACACTTGAGCAATTTTGCATTCTTATTACTTTTTTTACTCCGTCCTGATAAGCCAGATATCGTAGCCTGTGAAAGAGAAAATATGGCCTTTGTGTTTCACCCCTCACAGGTTTTTGTTTCAGTGCTGATTTTAGAGGTGAAAGACATTCCTGAACCTCTCCTTGGAGAAGTTGCCACATCCCTGGAAGAAAGAAAAAAAAGACACCCACACATAATGCAGTATTGATTGGTGCTTAAATCAGTTTGATAACAGCTTTGTCAAATCAGCTCTTTTAACAATCAGATTAGAGCTTTTAGTACAATCGATCGGGGAGGGATTTCAAATCTACAAGATGACAGTTACAGAGAAGCACATAGCTAGAGCCTGGCCACCCATGAAAAGGATCTGAGCCGGCATCCACTGTTCACAATCACTTTTTTTTTCCTACAGTGCTGCTGTTGTACAGAAAGACAATCTGAGAGCAATTGCTGGAACAGAGGGAACATAGCGAGGAATGATAACCAGCCTTGTGCCCTGCTTGAGCAGCGAACTCCAAAAGATTCTTGACAGTACATCACACATATGTGGCGGCCTCATCAGAAGATTATTGTACTCTGTGCTCCCGGACAATAGAGGACATGCAACAGAGATCAACTTGTCAGTGCACCGCGTGTCTCCCAGAACAATACCATGATATTGATTCTTGCAAGCCGAATCTGAATTAATGTCATGCAGCGTGACATCCAGACGAAACAAATGCCACCTGAAATGCCACTCACGGTAAATAAAGACAGCCCCACAGCGGCCGAATCATTAGAAAAATAAAGCACAGTCCACTGAGGTTACCACTGTTTACACTTTAAAAACAAGGTGTTATGCTGTTGCATCCATTATTTCATTATCCTGGGTTAGCATGCATCTGGGATGAATTAAAAGTGGCTTTATGAGTCACCACATCAGCTGGGCGAAATGGAGCTAGAGAATGGAGGTATTCACTGGTAATTGCCGGTATTCTCTGTATTCAACGTTGAAAGGTTCTCTCTTGAGCTATAATTCTGGTTGCCAAGTCAGCGAGAGGCGACTGCGAGACTGCGCTAGCTCCTCTCTTGGGCTTTTTAATTGGCTTTGTTATTGCAGACCTGTGCAGGGTGGAGGCAGCGAGTGAGAATCCGGGCATTGGTTTATAAGACACAGAGCTTTCGACTGTGTGACCCTCCTCCCAGGGTGCAGAGTGTTCACAGCTGCTCTCTCTGGAGAAGGTGACCTGGCTTTGGATCCCTCTCTGTGCTCTCTCCCAGTGGACCCTCCCCCCACACACATCCTCTCCCGTTCACTCCTCTCCTCTTGGAGGTCATCTTCTACACCATCATTGAGTTTTTTCTCCCCCACACCCTTTTTTTCTCAGCACCCGTCCGTTTGGCTCAGCAGGGAGTCGCTAATTCTCTCCGCTCTGCAAATTTCCACACTTTTCCGGCGTGGGATGCCAACACCTCTTCAGTGCTTCACTTTGGCATCACCCCCCCTCCCACCAACACACACACACATACACACACACACACACAATCACTAATGCATATAAGACAAAATTCTCCACACCGGCTTGACCCCACACTCTCTAGGCTTTTAGAAGCGAGAGAACAGGATTGGCGTACGTGCCAGTCATAACAGAATAGCCCTGTATTATTTTGGGTCCTGCCACCGAGGCATTTGACATATTTACTAACAGTGACGATCACTGAACAATTCTTCTGCTGACCAGTCCTTTCAAAAGCAGAAGAACAAATGACTCTCTGGCAATAGCGGCGAGCTCTCGGCAATCTCGTAGCAATGTGTTTGAGTGTAAATAAAGAAAGGAAGCACAAAGCGGGTGGTTTACTGTGTTCGGGCAAAGCAACAACATGTGCAATCAAGTCCCTATTGTGAGTTCTTGACCCATTTTCTATTACAGCTTATTGTCATCAGCGGCTATTAAGCTTTCATTTTACTGTGTGCACCACTGTGCTTCCTTGTCTATGACGCACACAGTATATGTAGGCGTGGAAAAACAAACCACATAAGATGCATTTTTAATTTTGCTTTGTAATGGCATGGGCCTCTAATGAGCTTTCAAGTAGACTTCAGTGTACGTGTGACTTGAATATGCAGCATTAGTCTATTTATTATGAGGAAACTGCTTTTGAGGCTGTAAGGCTAGACGAGCTAAAATAATAGTAATTTCACTGCATATTATTGCTTTTCATTGGAAATTTTAATTAATCCTTGTGTCTCTTTGAGTTTAAGCTACACTGCATAGTGTATAAATAACAAAATATGATAAGTTCCAAGTTATTCTCCACAGATAAACAGCCTTGTTTAGGAAGGATATCAGTAACAAAGAGTACTTAACATGTCAAATGAGACTGAGACCTGCCCATAAACACACACATTGTTCTTTTTACATGTTTTTGTCTTTATGCTAAGCTAAGCTAAGACAAGCTCATGTGTCTACAGCGCCGTACATCCAGTAACACACTAGCATGAGAGCGATGCCAACCTTCTCTTATAACACTCCACAAGAAGTTGAAAAAATTATTATTCCAAAATGTCAAACTGTTCCTTTTAAATCCTGCAAAATCAGATTTAAATATTTATTTTAGAAAAAAATTTGGTTCAACTTTGACCACATGTAACACAAGGTTTTTAACTATCCAAAAAGAAAACCTCCATAAAACTTGAAGAAAGTCGCAGTCGCAGTGGTAGCAGCTGTAATTACTGTACATGCTGTTGACAATAAACTCAGAATGATGGGCACAGAGAGTATGGCTGCAAATGAATGCCAGCATTGATATCCGGCCTCTAGTGCATACTACTGATGTGCATCGGCAGCAGTCACATCTGCAGAGTCTGAATACAGCTAGATTTCAGCTGAAAGGCGTCTCTGAAGGTTTGGCGTTTCAGCTGTTTAGGGCTCTTGTTGCAGGCTGATAAAGAATCAGGACCCATTTTACAAGGTCTCGGTTGTTTATTTGGTGGAGTTTCGTTACAAGCTTGTGTGGGTTCAAAAATATGAAACCATGTTTAGGCATCAGTGTTTCAAGCTTTTGATTCTGCCTTTGTTTGCTTTCAAATGAAACAATCCATGAAATGTCCCACATTTCAAATGATTCAGTACATCTAATTCCTATAACGTACACTTTTCATTCATACATCTCCTGTACGGTATGCTCTCTGTCTTACATTTCAAAAAAATCCTTTTGTAATTAGATTCCTGCACTAGAGTTCCCTTTTGTTCTCCATCTCTACAGTGGCTTCCTCCTGCCACACCAGATAGAAACCAACCACAGAGGTGAAAGCAATCATCTGAAAAGCACTCAGCGAGGCCAGAAACTTGATCATGTTTCAACCAGGACACATTCATTACAAATGCAGCATAAGTCTTCATTAATGAGCTGGAAAATGGCAAGCGATCAAATCTGTGCAACATATGGGAAGAGGGAGCTAAGGTAGGACTGATTAGCTGAGTAAAGGACAAGAGGAGGTTCGAGTGGAGGAGGGGTGGGGGTGTTCTGGTGGAGGAAACCGCTGGTATAAGGACCTTAAGCTTCAGTCTGGTGTTAATCATGACCTCACATTAGCACATAGTAATACAATTGAACAAGAGAAGCTCCTCCATTAGAGGCAGGACAAGCAACAATAGGCCTGTTGAATAGTTTTTTGAATCACACACAAAATTCCATTACATTTCTCGAGCAGTGCTTCAAGCGTTTATTGAATGCAACACTCCTACCAAGAGAATAGCCTTTGTGCCCAGTCTTTTGTATGAGGCTGATATTTAGAGCAGGCCGGCCTAAAAATCAATATCCACCGTCACCAGAAGAATTACATGTCTTCACTGAATATGCCAAATAGAGCAGCGTCAGATAAAAATGTTAGCCCAATTGTTTGGTTAAGAGGACCAATTGATGTGATTGGAGCAGGGATTTATTACTTTATTTCTTTAACAGAGACATTGTGTTACATGTTCTTGAATTCTGTACGTTTTTAACAAATATATTTGACTAAAACAGATTACACTGATTACATCAAAAAAAAGATTCACTGATGATAGACCAAAGGTGAGATTCCAACAAAATAAAACGGCAAAATATGGCTTTGTACATATTATCAATCTAATGTTTGACCAAATGCATTTTATGATTTTAGCATTTCATTGCTGGCTTTCTTCTGTAGTCGATGTGTCAAGATCCTGAAGAAGATCCACTGTTACCTAGATCTGGTTGTTCAAAGGAAACAAATACACTTGTTTTATCCAAAAACAAAGAGCATTTAGTGAACGATAAAATAAAATGATAAGTGGTGTCTTTGACACCAACACTCGAGGCAAAAGTGATTCAATCTTGTTTAGCCACTGTACACGTCGCATGCAGCGCTACCGTCATCATGAATAATCGAGGGAGTTTTTACATGGGGTTTTGGTAATCCACTCAAATGAGAAATTAAATATTCTGTTTTCTTTGAGAGAATCTCCTGCATATATTTGTTATGCAGAAAGTAAATTGGTGTGCGTACCAGCTCCCAGCTGTGTTGTTGTCCATGTCTGCTGAGAGAAATCACAGCAGGGGACCCCATCAACATCATGGTACTAATTTGATTTATGGCGTGGTGAATGCAAATGCATTGTTTGAAGGGGTGTCTATTTCTCGACAAAAAGACAAAAATGCTGAGAGAATAAATTAACTTTGTATTTTTTTAAAACTCAGGATGATTAAGCATTTTAAATTCTATTAGAAGCTACACAAACACAGCTCACATCAGACGGCACCGAAACACTTTTATTCTCCTAATACCTCAAACGGTGGCTATGACCGCTCTAGCCTGCGGTAATCACGTCTGTAGGGAAGAGGGTTAGTATGCAGAACATGTGAAGACGGATTGCATTCTTATGCAGTGAAGCACATTAGCCAACCTTTGCCTTCCCCTCAAAAGCTATTCATATCCCTGTTTTGATTGTTGAATTCATGTCAGGGTTTTGTTTTTCCCACAAAGCTGAGGCCATTTACTCTCGATAAGATTCAATTTTCCCCCACGGCTGAAGCCGCACGGAAAGCAGTGCAGCCTGGAGGCACCACCTATGTCAGACGGTGGTGGGCATATCCATCGTTTTGTCAATACGGAGGCGTGTTCTTGCTTTAGTGCTGCTGCTGTTGCCTAACACTTACATACTTACTTTCTTTGCAGTCGTCTATCTTCGGAGACGTTAATGTTCGACGTGTTTCGGTTGATCAGATTTTCCACAAAAGTAAGAGGGTTGGTGCACAAGCTACATATGAGCACAGATTTATTCCAGTCGTAAAATAATCAATGATATGTCAGCTGAAGTGCATTCTTACACTCTAGTAACAGTGGGGGGGGAATTGTTTTGTTTCAGTGGTGTTCTCTCTAAAAGTCGAGATCAAAGTTCTGGGCCTTATGTTTTAATGATACATGGTTTTAATGTACAGTCAAAGTGGAGCAGAGGAGTCTGTCTTTTGAACTTTGGAAGAACTAATTATATTTTTCTCTGACACTATACAGTCATTGTTCTTAATAAGCTACATTGTGCCTAGGAGCTTGTTAGCTCTTATGTTTTTTTTGCTAAAACAAACATCAAATCATTTGTAGCTCCTATATGGATCATTAGTGAGTATGAAGTATTACGGGATCCCAAGTACAAGCATAAAGTAGGTGCAATTGAGTTAGTCAGAAACTCATCTCCCACACATACTGACCTTTTTTATAGGTTACCCAAAAGAGGAAAGGAATTACTTTTGTCCTACTTTTAGTTTCTGTGCAGGAATAATAAGTCTCATTTGAACATGTTTATAAATAGGCCTTCATTGATTAGTTTAGCCCGGTTCTGCTTAAGGTTTTAACGGAGCAAACATGACAAGCTAAATTTGTATCATGGAAAATGAATATCATTATTTTGCACATGATTTGCCGTATTTGTCAGACTGGTGTTAGAATCAGTAATCATGCTGGGCAATTACAATACAGAGATCCAGCAGGCTTTGTGCTTGATGAGAACATGCTGGTGGAACTAGGAACTTATACTTAGAAGATAATTTAAAACGACGGATCTCAAATTGCAAGTTCGCTGATTCCGGTTTGTTCCCGACCTGCTTCCCACGCAGCCGCTTTATCCACGCCATCCGCAATCCTCATCATTTCCTGTGCAATGTTTCACAGCTCCTCGTAGGAAATGGCAAAGAGGCGATGTCACACACGCCGTGCTGTAACTAAACCACATCTGGTGAAGCCGCTCAGGAGGACTGCTGCGCTACTTGTTTTCCTTTTTTCACACAAACCCGCTCATCATTTAAATTATGTTCTCGCCCTGGACCGCGTCGCAGGAAGGGGTTGGCGTGAAGTATAGTGAAGGCAAGTTGTTGCACATTTATTTTGGCGCATTGACTTTGCGGCAGGAAAAAGATTGCAACATGAAAGCACAATTCCTCTGAGTGATGGTACCAATACAAAGGTGCTCTTAGTTCTGGGCTGTCGATACCGTCGTGCTCGGCTGAGAGATAAGTTCCTTCATGATGGAGCTGCATGCTCTCTGCTCCGCCGCTCGCTGGGCGGTGGGGCTGTTTCAGGACAGAGTCGGTGAGTAATACCGCATGCTGGCTCTCATTGCAGCCGATTACTTATCTATTGATTGAAGCCAGCGTTGTGCAGATGGATGCCTTTAGAGTGTGACAAGTGCTTTAACAACCCCGGAACCCTAATGCTCCTTAATGTCACTCTGGGTCCATGTTAAATAATGTCCCATCTCTAAGTCACCAGGATTCACTCACAGTCAATCCCAGCAAGGGAAGAAGGAATCCATCTTGATTGGTTGTCTTCGGGCCAAAAGATCTATGGCCGCAATTACATGTAGCCACTCCTCGCTGCAGCTGGCGAGATGTAATAAATAGCATTAAGGACTGTGAAAATCCTTTAAATACACTTTCCTCCTTCTCTTCCTGCTTGACAGCCAGAAAGAGCAATGAATTCCCAGCCAACGTTGGAAGCGGCCTGTGAGAAGCAGCACGCTGTTTCTTCTGCTTATCACTTTCACTTAAGCTGCGCGGGAGATTCAGTCTCGCATGCACTCAGATTGTGTACACACACCCACACACACACCCCGTAACGCGGTGCCAGCCTTTTTATTGTTCATACCAGGCAGGGGATAAACCACAGTGCCATGCAGCACCCGGCTCTTTGTCCTGCTGACGGCTTCTCTCACATGAAAATGTACCTCCAGACAGCTGAGTGCTTTATTTACCGACGCACTCCTGCATTTGGGACGTTTGAACTAAATATTTTCTTTGCTTCCGCCCGTCAGGTTTCTGGCACTGGTCCATCACAGCTCCCTAACAAGTAGCCGCGGGGCAGCCACGTCAATCAGTTGTTTAATCTGAAAATGTTTAAGGCTGACACAGACAGAGGAATGGATGAAATGAGTCACGACTCATCTGAAACGTTGGGCTTAATATGTTTTTATATCAACTTGTAAAGCAGCCTCAAATACACTGGCAGTCCTGACATATTATGCGTTGGAGCTGGAGCCATTACTGATGGTTGTGAAGTCTGCACAAACAGAGCTTCTATCGAGTTAATTTTTTCAGATATCTGCTGAATTTCAAACATAATCATCAAAGGCCGGACAGCCCTGCTGTCTGCATTTTTCATGTGTTGTCTAAAAAAATAATAATAATAAATAAATAAATTTAAAAAAAACTTCTTCTACTTTCAAGCTCTAAGTTGACCTTTTTTTTCTCCTCACCATGCTTTACATAGATAGATGAAAACAGACCAAGTGAGAAAGCAGAAGCAGAGAATGGGCCTGTTATCATCCTCAGCCTCGGAAAACATTTCCATACCAAGGGCATCCACACACAGAACAAGGAGATTTTTCTGCCTTAATCTCTGTCTCTGGCTGTCAGCAGCACCACGGCCAGACGCCTTATTCTCAGGTCTGCGGCATCTGTCACAGCTTAACGCATCGCCCTCACTAATGTTTGTAATTTGACATCTGACACAAAATGATTTTGCTATTTGAAAAGCACCCGTAATTTCAGAGTAGGTATACGTTGTCATGTGAAAATATATATTTTCTCTTCACCAAACTGCATCGGACAAACAAGTCATCGGATTTGAATAATTGTTACTGCAACATGGAGAATGCTCTTTCTATAACAGCTTCTTTTTTTTCCCGATGAAGATGTCAAATCTGTTGCTCTGGAAATCAGGCAAAGTACGTACAGTGTTGTATACTTTTTATTAAACTGGCTTTGCGCTGTTAGCCCTTTTATTAAATCTTCTAATTCAACCATTATTAATTTTCAAACAATTCGTACAAGGATCCAGAGAAGGAATATATTTTTTAATCAAACATCAAAGCAGCTCATTTTCATAGAGCAACCCTTTGGCGTAGAACCCACAATAGGATTTCTGTGTTAGTTTGGGAATGTTATTGCTTTCTTGTCTCGTTCTTATTTTTGGCAAAATTACAATTTCTTTCAATCTCTTTCTCGCACAATTTTGCTCACTCGAGGGTGCTTTCCATTTGCACTTTAGCAAAGCGCAGGAACAAGCTCCCTCTGAGAGTGACTGGTCTTCACTTAACCACAAGCTCGAAAATAGCTGGACACCGTGGCCTGTCTATAAAAGAATAAAGTGATAACTGAATATCCTGCTGAACCAGACCATTTGCCATCTCCACTCTCTCATTTACCCATAGATTCGCCTTGATGATTTCCGGCTGAAAATCAATGATTCACTCACTTTCAGAATAGCAGCTCCTCTGAGGGTCTTGGCTAGGTTCTCCCACTGGCAATGATTTCAATCAAGAGGCGTGTGATTTCGCGGGGCTTTCACAATAGAATGGAACACTGTAATGAATTGGACAAATAAGTAATTTCTGTGTAGAAGATGGATTTAAATTGATTCATGTTGCGACCTCTTGGCACACAGGCGTTCTCAGACACATGCTGCACGTACATGGATGAACAAACACCATACGTGCGCACATATTTGCTCGCTGGCTCTGCAGGTGCAATCATTGGAAACATTTTCCCTTTCTGCTCACATTAGTTTCAGAATACCGGGAGGCTGAGGCTCTCCGCACCAGAATGAGGTGGTGTAATAATAAAGGCTTTTCCCACATACATACGGGGACTTAACAATGTTGACCTTTATCAACTCCACGACTGCTTTTTCAAGACTTGCAGCTTATAGCGTCAGAGGGGGAGAAATGAACGGAGGGAGAGCAACGGCTAGAAAAAGCAGCAACCTTCAGAGGCTGTAGGAGAAGGTGGGCCATGTAAACGCCGCTGTAAGCCTGCCAAACACCGTTTCCTGCAGTGGCGCGCTGTTTTGCTTGAAATTATTCATCCCAGTAGAAAAGTAATCACATTACTATTCACTGAATGTTCGAATTTTTGACACATCATATCACATAACGTCATTATAATGAATTTATAACAGTCGGTATCCAAAGGCACCGCAAAAAATAAAACTTCCTCTTTTGCTGGTTAGACCTCAGACAGCTATACTATTCTGTTCAGAATCATTTTATATCTTATTTTTCCTAACTGAACATTGTATTTTAAAAAATGCCTCACAACTCCCTCTCATGACACGTCAGCTTGACCCTGACGTCAGACACCATTGGTATTGCGTTTAAGTCAGTAGTCTGACATGTTTGTCTAAAGGGCAAATTTGTACAATTAATTTGACAGCTAAAGGATGCCATGTAATGGTGCTGTAATCCTGTAAAACCACTGAGAAGTGATGGCAATTTTAAATCCCATATTACCATTCAAATAAGAATGTGTTATCCAGCAGGACAGGACTAATCTCCAATGGTAACAACGTCCTGCACATGTGTACAAGCGTAAGCCAGCGCGTGTCTTGATTGGCCTGTTGCTTCCCTTCCCCGCTGAGATGACAGAAATCTTACAGACATGGATTAGCAGTGAAAGTGGCCCCCGAACTGTTGAATAGAATCACTGCACTGAACTAAAGGGAATTCTAAAGGCATAATGTGTTTAAAGCAAAAACGGGAGCTGGTCATGACCGCCGATTTTCCCCAAATAGGTCATGCGGTTTTAACAGCGGATCTAAGCCTTGCCAAAGTCTTTGGCTGTGCAGAAATCTTGTTGCAGGCCTAGGTTTTTTTTTCTTTAATGGAGGACTTGCTGCTCCTAGCCAGGTGGGAGCGGAGCAGTAATAAATGTGGCCCAATACATCATCCGCAGCACATTACAGGGGAGCTGGGGGTGATTATTCATGCCGGCAGGGGCATGAACAGACCTTTCAGGGGTTCATGGGCTCAAACTTTGAAAAGGGCGTCTCCCTCATCTTTCTCAACAGGGTAGGTAGAGTCTCCCAGAGTCCCTGTATTGTTGGCTCAAATGATCTCATAATGAATCCAGTGAAATCCACAAGACTTGTTTGGTGGGAAATGAAACGGTTTTGTTTTTTTGTATGTTCTTTTCAACTGATTACTTGATGAGTCTGGATTGGTGTTCACGTGTATTTGTCAAGGTCTGTTGTTTGTTTTCATGCACTTACCATAATCATTATTGAATTCTTTAACCTTAATCATCAGTGTCAGACGCGGCAGCACACAATTTGTAGTGTTTACGTCGCGTTGTTAACTCCTCTGACTGCGATGGTGCAGACCATTCTATTAAGCCTCACTGAGTCTTGAATCTTAGAATTAGCTTCCTCAGACGGGTCTAATCAAGACTGAAATTACCAAGCTTGCAGTGAATCAACTTTTTTCCCCCATCAGCCACATTCTTGGACTCAATTAAAGCCGGCACTTCCACGGTCATTTAGTCAGAGGCCAGGAAGTGATGGTATTGTGAGCAGCGGGACGCCGGGTGGAAGTAGATGGGGCGTTATGGTTGGAGCAGCACTGTCTGTTTGTGGCTATGGGGGCTACACACAGAGACAGATGAGGCACAACAGCTGGCCCTAATGCGTGTTGGGTAGGATCAGCCCGGCCCAGTCACAGCACATCAATAGACCCATACGTTAGCTGACAGGGGGAGCACTAAACTGTGCCCGTCTAGCAGGTGTCATGGGCCGGGCCCCGGCACAGGTGATGGAAAAATAGGCAATCTGTCTTTCCACTGGAGGGTTATTGGGAGGGGGGGTCGGGTTGCCACCGGACATCAGATCTCTGATCCTTCACAACAACAAAAAAAAAAAGAAAAGGGCTGTTTTACACAATGACCAACATTCATAACCTCGACCGGCAGCACTTCGCTCTAATAACTGCAGGGACCAGCCACTGTTGCTGAGCCTCAGTGTCAGCTGTGTCACTGCATCTGTAATATGACCAGTCTCCATGTTACAGATATATCGTATGTTGCAATGTGGACATATAACCGTTTCATTACCCGAGCCTTTACGTCACTTATATACTTATTAGTCTCATGTCAGCATTTAACATCCTCTTTTTGCTGATAATCTTGTATATCATTAGATACAGTGACAGGCTATAATCTCATCAAAATGAAACAAAGAGGAATTTAGTTGTAAGCGTTGTATGGAGAGTCTTGTGTGTTTTTGAAAGCTCCATAATTACAAGTCTCACTGACTTGTAATTTGTTCAGGAAAACATCAAACTTGTTAATACATTATTTCAATTTCAATTTTACAGAAGTGACTTTAAACAGTTCTTTTGACATGATTTATTTTTCCACTACTAGTATCTTCAACATTAGCAGTTCAATAATGATGATGATAATAACAATGGTTTGCATACTTGCACTGCTTTAATGGCGTCGTAGATCTAACACTCTTGCCATTTACCCTGGATCTCAATTCATGCAGCTCAGACAGGATAATAACCACAGTACGTTTATGACAAATGTGGATTTAATTACATAACTGAAGCAGCAAATGTTAAATAGATGATACCACAGTAATTCTTCATCGGTGAGGTTTCATCATTAATTTGAAGAGAGAAAAAAAAGTATCTTATCCTAAAAATCTGAGAGCAGTGAATATAATCAGCTTTTATCTACTGAGACACGGTGACAAGTGCTTCAACAATTCTGTCATTTGTCCGAGGGATCTTAGAAAATAACACGACAGTTCTGTCTGTGAAACATAATTCTGGCTGAAATATCTTTATTTTGCACTTTGTTGTTTACCACTTCTCCTTTCCCCTAACCAGCGCAAAGAATTTTTGGTTGAAAAAAGATGTAATACACAGCGCTCTGCCATCAGTGTCTGATTTATTAAACTGTCAACACTGAAGATTGCATCGTTGCATTGAATTCAGTTTATGAACTTACACTTATATTTTTTGAATATTTATTAAATAACTCTTTTTAAAGGATTTTTGAATGGATGCTAATTTTAAATATATTTTTTAAAAATCTCACGTACCCCCTGGAGTGCCTTCACGTACCCCCAGGGGTACACGTACCCCCATTTGAGAACCACTGATCTACAGTGTATTAAATCTTCTTTTTACCCCAACGTTTTCGCAACCAGCACTCGAACATATAAGGCACATTTTTGTTTCAAGCTGTCTCACCTGCATTAACCACATAATGCTGATTACATTTCTTCAAAAATAGAATGCTGTTCACTGCTGGGATGATTAGTGAGCAGCATTCCACGTAACGATTTCTTGTAAAAGACAAACTCCACTTACCATCCACAGACCTGAGTTTGTAATGCTTCTCTTTGTGCAGAGTTAGTGTGCAGACTCTTCAGTGCCAGGTGTAATAGATCCGAACATTTATTTTTAGTGTGCACAATAAAATCACTTCATTTGCACTCTTTCAATTAACTTGCACGCACTGAAGTTTAATGCAGAACTGTAGCCAAGAGGTCTTCTGTTTGTTATTAACAATTTATTATTGTTACTTTATATTTATTTATTTGTGGGTTTTATATTCTGTTCGATGTCTGCTATGTCTGTTCTTGTGTTTTTGTTATGTTATAACTCCCATATAGGACCGTGATGAATTGAACTGGAAAAATATGAATCTATTCTTTAGTTTTGTAACCAATAAGATGTATGTAAATAGGATAGTTTTGAGGATTTCTTGAAGGCATATTTCATTACTAGCAGAGGCTAGCAGTTTCCCCCTACTTCCAGTCATTGAGCTAAGCTAAGCTACACACATACAGCCTGTTCTTTAAGCAGATGCAGAAGGACAAAATGAAACCTTATCTTTTTATCTAACTGTACAACAGGACAAGGTTAAGAGTATTTCACAAATTGTTCGACCGTCATTTAATATGCTCACACATAGGGCTACTTGATGCTTTGATGAGAAATTAAAAATTTGACTGGAGGCTTTATGACGAATAATTTAAAGTCAAGCGGGCAGCTCTACTTGCAGAATTTAGATTTTGGAACATATTAAAAGCAAAACTATTCATGAATGCTGCCTCATAATTATGTTTTGTCTGTTCTGGTTTCCTCACAGTCTTAAATCCTCTCTCACTACTGCGCCACTGACAGAGTGCCAGTGGGCTGCTCACAATTTCTCTGAATTGTGGGCGGGCGGTTACCTGGAAGCCATACCATGTCCTGCTTTATAGGAGGAAGTGGCCCATTATTTAGACAGATTATCTTAGAGTGAAATAAGGCCGTCATGCTGAATTTAATTGGACTAACATTTCCTCTTTTCAAATTCTGAATGGGCATTCAAACCAAATTCAACCGGTGGTTCCTTTGTACACACCCTGTCAGAGTCGTCACCTGCCTTGCATTTCAAAGCAATTCCTCCAAAAATACCTTGAGTACCTCTCCATTATACAAATGACATTCAAATGCTCTCAGAGTGAGTCCATAGTTTGAGACTCCCATTTCCCTGGTAGTTTTACAGTCAAACAAGAATAGCCCTAATTGCAGTTAGTCACAAGGACTCTCGTTTCTATAGCGCCATACGAGAAAGAACAAGGTTACATGCTGAATTTATAAAAAGTGTTTTTATTAATTTAGGTAATGATCTCTTTTGGCCTTAAAGCACTTTCCCCTATTCTTCATGTTCTTATATGCTGTGGTCGTCAGCCCTGATTTGATGTCTCCACTAGACTCAGCTTGAATTCTTTTGGTAAATTTTCTTGGAGCAAAGTGCCTCTTTTCAGATATTTATTGCCAGTCACCTAATGCTTTGCTATTGTTCATGCACATTATTGGGTTGGATGTGAAAGCCATTTCTGTCTCCGTAATATAGTGCTTGGCCATGATATGAAGGCTCTTTATGGATTTGGGAAGGGAGGAAAGGGGGGGGGGGGGGATCTCAGACCAGCTATTGTTGCCATTGTTGAGGGAACTCAGGAGAAAGGTCCACTGTGCTCAACACACTATAATAACAAAGCAAACATTCTGAATATGTCCTCATAATGTGTTTTTAGTATTCATTAAACACACGGATAACAGACTGAAAGGCGCTGCGAGTCTCAATGGGAGGATCTCAAGGACGGCTTGAAGAGATTTTATGTATTGTGCATATTAAGGCTGCAACCCTACTACAAGTATGAGTGAGGGGGGGGGAGAAGAAGCTGACCATTGTGTTAATGAATTACATTTCCCTCGGTGTCGGATGACTCCGATGCAGCTTGGACTCTGTGTTATTGCTGCACTGATGACTTTGTTGTACTGACAGTGACGTGAAAACATTTACAACAAATGTGTAAGTACTGAGCTGCTTTTTGTCCAGTGAAACATCAATTATGGTGATTTTTTTTTTTTTTCAGGCAGATTTTTATGGACTGTAGCAGAAAGGCACAGCCTTTAGAGCACATTTTACTGTGGGCGGCATCATAGTCATCTGATTTACACTGGTCTAATAGTAGTCTGTCTATTTCTAAATAAAGCCTGGAAATGTTACATCCTGCCTTTTTAAGCATGCTGCACAGTAAATGATTAAGTGTTAAAAAAAACATCCACTGCACAAGCTCATTATGACGAGTTTGTAAATGTCATTTGAGTTTACTACAAAACTGAAAAAATAGGTGTTAAACATCTTCAGCTTGGGTCAATGTCTAAAAATATCATCAAATATCGAAATTACCATTTTACATGTCCACTCCTCACTTTGTATATGTTTTGAGAATGGGATTCTGAAGAAATATCAAATTAAATTAGATAAGAGTGCAGAGTAGAAAATGAGAAGAGAGATGAATATTAATATTCGCAGCACCTCCTGTACAATGAAAGCGGCTCCCTTGTTATCAGATGGTGCATGTCTTCAGCCCTTATTTGCGGTGAGGTGTTATTAGCAACGTAGCGGCGCTGTCCCACCTCATCACATCATCTGTCAGATGATCATCAGTCGCTGTAACAGCCCAGGAGGAGGATCCCTGTGTGCTCCTTATCTACCTCAGACACACAAAGAGGAGCAAAGTAACTAAGTATATTGCTCAAGTACTTGTGTGGTTTTGATCTACAGAGTATTTCCATTCCATTGTTTCAGACTTTACTCTATTTCATTCACTCCGGTTAAGAGAATCACTTCTCACTTTGCATATTTAGATTTTTCCATCAGCATATTTAAAACACGAAATATGATGCATTGTCAGAGTGTGAGGTAGTTGGCCTGACAACCACCTGGACCTGGTTCAATATTAAAGTGCTTCTTACATGTTTATATAACTCGACATAAAAAACACCAATGTTCAGAATGTTTTTTTTGTTTTTTTTTGACATAAATTGTATGTTTACCTTTGATGAAGTATTGTGGTTTTGCTGGTTATATTTCATAATGGTCATTTTGTTAAATCGTTTGAAAAGAATAGAAACTAAAGCCAACAATAAATTGATCCTAAAGACCCTCTGCCCTAAGGACTTCCATTGTAGTCCAAAAATAATTTAAAATAGTCTCACTGTGACACTGTGTGAAATGTTCTCTCATTATCATGAATATGAACACTAGTGCATTTAGTCAATCCCACATACACTGTTCTGGAGCCATAAATACTCTCAAGCGCACCAGATTTGTATTCATTTGCAGCTGAAAATAGTCCCCAACAAAAACACTATGTGTTCCTGTTTAAATAACGTTGGCCTGAAACTACAGTGCCTAGCCTTTTTTAGTATTATTAAGCTGTTTTATGTTTCAAACTTTATGTTTGCGACCCGTATGTAAAGATTTACATGGCTTCTCCACAAAGAGGAGAGGAAGTCATAAACCTTTCATGCTACAATATGTTGGTTTTGTCTTTTTTTGGAATTGTTAACAATAACAATATGATAGAATAATGCCAGGCTTATCCTTTAAATACTTCTTCCAGCATTGGGACATAAACAGTGCATCTGTGACTGACTAAATCAATTCCTTTGCTCCTCCTTCTAATCACAGTTACATTTCTCATTGACCCTAATTTAACTAATTTCCATTTAGATTGTCTGCATTAAATTATATAAACCCACCGACGTGCTATTCATCTCGGAGCCTTTTCAAGCATCTTTTAAAATGAAATTGATGATGTGAAATAAAACAGTTATTTTCAAAGTGTTAGTAGTTGTCTGTCACAGGTGTGGGGAATTACATTGTGTAGGCATCAGCAGTCGGAGGGTGAAGTAGCCTAAAGCCTGTTACATTACATCTGATCTGCAGGGTTAAGGCAGAACAAGCACTGTGCTCAAGTGTGGCTCCATCTCTTCCTCTTGCCTCTTTTATACCAGCCTCAATGTTGTTAAAGCAAAATAAATTGGACTGTCTGGGAGAAAAACAAGTAGCAACATCAGCTCCATTTTAGGGACGGGGTTATTTTTATTTGGATCGCTTGGGGAGCAGGTGGTTTTCTTCTTATCTGGTTACCATTTAAAAAGGAAAACTTTTGTTAAATTTTCTTCTTTTTTTACCTCACTGGCGTCTTCAGTGGCTGCACATTGATCAGCGTGATTATGGTTATTGTCCCCTCATCATGGACCAGGTTGTACAGTATGTTCTTAGGGTGTGATTTAATTTTCATCACTCTTAATGTATATGACTAGGTGAGAAGTCATGTACATATTAGAGGAGTGATTACCAATGCACAGCTAAAAGGCCAAGTAACATGAGTCATCCTCAAGTGAGGAGGCTAAGCTGTTGAACCAGCTGCCGTCACTGGGACATTATCCGGATCAGTGTGTTGTGTTATTTTATTTTTTTTGCATTAGCTGGTGTGAATGTTACATGTGGCTGCTGTCAAATACTCAACGCTTCATTTTATTAAAAAGTTAGTGCTTCAAATGTAATTTCACTCCCTTAAATTGGCTAAATTACAGACGTAAATTGTGTCTTTGCTTTTGGTCGTGATGTCTGGAGGACTGGAAGGAGCTGAAAAAAAAAAAAAAAAAAAAAAAAAAAAGATGGAGGAGAATAATCAGAAATCTGTTCGGGCTGAAATGAGTTTCCCCCGCTGCTTCTGCCTTCGACTGATACCCTAAACACACGTGGAGTTCAGATGTGCTTTGGTTTGCTTCTCGGAGAAAGTCATATCAGATAACCAGCTCTGTCTTTTATTTCTTGTCAGGTCCACACTTATCTATTTAATTCCCTGTTATATTTCTCTTTCACGTCCGGGGCCTCTGGATCCGAGTCTTTGCCACTTGTGAACGTGTGACATTGTGATGCACACTTATGTCTTTTGATAATGCTGCTGCCACATGTCTGTGTTTGTAAAGGTTTCAGCATTCATTATTCACGTCACATTTATGGATTGTACAGGATGGAGTTGGCATTTGATGTTAGTGTCTGGAATATAGAAGATGCTGGAAATGAAAGACAAATAACATTTTCTATTTGTGTTTTCATGGCTTGAACACATTTTTTTAGCTGGATCGGTTTTCTGAATAATGACTTTTAAAACCTGGTATCTATTCATTATCTTAATTAATCTCAATATGCAAATAAGTTCAGTGGAGCTAACTGGTATGTTAACAACCATAGCCTCCCAGGTGAAGGAAAGCATAAGGCATTGAAAAGGAGCACTGGTTAGCTGCTGTTTAAAAAAAATGTAATTAATGCAACTGTGTCTTAAAATTCTCAACCGGTGAGATCTCCACTCTGCACTTGAGCATGTGTTTACCCGATCTTTACACCACACTGTTAGTGAGCCCACTGATGCCGCTACAGTAAGTGCTGATGGTTTGTTAAATTGGAAAGTTGGTGCGGGCATACTGTTAGCGTAATTAAGGTTGAACAGGTGATGCTTTATCTCAGCCTTGTTATGGATCATATTTTCGTGTTGTGTTCTAATTCTCTGTCTGATGCTGAGGAGGCTCCATGCTCCGTCACACTAATTAGAGTTTGAGTCATCCCCCATTTCTTTCCGTCCCGGATCTTCACCATGAGGAGGGTAAATTATGAGAGGATGAGGAGAAGGAGGAAGGAATAGGCAGATTGACAAGTGTTGCCTGAGGCCTCACGTTTACATCGGTTTGTGTCAAAAAGCCTTTGGAACGGACTGAAAAACTTCTGCCGAATTGAACCTTTTTTTTTTTTTTTGGACGCTCTCTAAACTGGTATATTTTCTGTGTAATCACTTGGCATATTGTGCGCTGCGAGGCCAGCTGAAAGAGAACATGTTTTTATCTAAATGCAAAGCTCTCCAAGTAACAATTGCAATTTGTAGTGTTTTGTTCCGGGGTTTTTTTTCCAGCCTCGTAAACAATATATACCAGGGATAGTGACATTCCATTATTTTAAGGTTTTTTGCTCTTGATCATTGTGGCAGGCTGCATCGCTTTTCTGCAGTTCAAATCGTTGTAAAATGCAGTGTGTGAAACCTCATTTTAGCTCTAGGCGTATCCGGTAATTAAAGGATTAACTTGGTAATCTAAATTGTCTCTTGTCTTTCCTTCCTCCATCCGCCTATTATTTCCTGACATCCATTTCAAAGATTTAAGAATTCCTCCTTTTCCTCTCTCTCTCTCTCTCTGCGTTTGTGTTTCTTCCCATGCCTGCGTTGAGATCTGTAATCAACTTGCTTCGGGATAACCTTGTTTCCGGCTAAGTGCAAGGGGACGACAAATCCAAGAGCGTGAGCGTGTCCTGGATGGCAAAGAGTGCGACTACGTCTGTCCCTCCTGGCAGCTCAGGTTGCTTTCACTTCCTTTTGAGGATGGTGTGAAGTTATTAAGTCAAAGTGTGTTTAAATCTCTGTGACTCCTTTTGGAAAAACATGCACTGAACCAATACACAGGTGAAGCTTTGAAGAATCTGAGGCATTTACATCCCCAGTTTTGCCACAGCAAGGCAATTTGCATCTACCTCCAAAATGAGCTAAATCGATCTTAGTGTTTTTCATTTCTGCTTGGCTTTACTGTGCTCTGTGAAATGCTCAAAAGATTCTGTAGCCTCTTCATTCATTTATGAGGACTTCTGCCGAGGGAGCTTTGCTTTTTGTTTGTTTTTCAGCTGAATATTTAGCTTGATTGAAGTGACCTGGTACACTGAGGTTACCAGACATGAAATAGCTAAACTAAGAGATGGTTATGGAAGTGTCTTAATGATTTGTCCTCTGTCATTTCACTGTTTTGAATAAGAGATTATTTAGAGACAAACGGCCAAAGAGGAGCACATTTCTAACTGTAAATGCAGCTTGATCCTTGTCATGCTTTGGTTTTGAATTCTGCATTTTTCAGTTTAAACTAAGCTTCTCCTCTCTTGAGGTTGTTTAATATAAGGCCATGATCAAGCGGCTAAATGCTCTCGTACTTAATTTGGAATGGCCTAAAACGTGTGATGAAAGAGGACAGCATATATGCAACTTGAACAAATACCCAAGCTAGTGTAGTCACTGAATTATGCAGTGCAGGACACAGAGTCACAGCCAGCGATTAAACCACTGCTTTAGAAAAACTGATTGTACGAGAGGCGGATTTAGCCAAGAAACTGGCTTGTGGAACATCTGGAAGTGGAAGTCGACAAAGGATCAGCTGTGGCACTTGACTGATGAATACGAATCTCTCTGCCAATCTGGAGACTCTTAGTCCACACAGTGGTAATGATGCTCCTAAGAATAGAAACGTGGTTTCTGAATCACGGGTCCGACCCTATAAAGATTCGCATTGAAAAAAGATAAACGTGTCTGGTTTTTGCTGTTATGTACACAAATTCAGGCTCCCAGCTGCTGATCTCGTTAAACATCACATCTATTCCCACACATTTGGACAAACACGCACATTTGCACAGACCGATGTACTCACACACCGGCAGCCTCTGTCACTTAAGCACAGTTCTCAAGATGTCAGCTCTTTTGCGTTGACAGGAGCTTAAAATGATCTCAAAGGTTTCAAGGCAAATGTGCCTTTTAAAGACGGCGTCTCGCCTTGAAAGGCAAGCGAAGGTGTCGGGGAGTGTTGGCGCTGGTGGCAAAGGTGCACGGCACAAAGTTTCTTCCCTGCCTGGACCCCCCCGCTGAGGCGTCGCTTCAAATAGATGACAGGGAAAAAATAAAAGAATAAATAAAATTCAACAAACCGGAATCAGCAGATGTGTAAACTCCTGTTCAAAGGTGTGAGGCTCATTAATGGTGTTGCTATGCACCGTATTTACACAACTAACAGCTCTAACTTTTTTTTTTTTGTTGAACAACATCACTCAAAAAACCCCAGCATTTAATCATTCAAAGTGCTGCCTGTTCGAGTAGAGATGATTTATGTTGCCGGCTTTTGATGGCAATTCTCAAAGTTGATGATGTGACCCCAGCTTCAGAGACGCACCTCTCATGGAAATAATCTCACTGGGGAACGGAGTAGGTAACGTGTTGTTAGTATCCTGAATTAATATATGCACACAGATGTACAGCCCTGCATTAATATGGATGCTTAGCAGCCAATTTATTATTCATTTAAGTAGGAGAAGATTGTAATAACGTCATGCGTGGCATGTACTCATTCGGTCCCGTCTTCTCAGCCCCCACCTCTCCGTCCGTTCTTCATCCCTGATTTTTTTTTCTTCTCTTAAGTCTCCCTTCATCCTTCAACACCGACGCAAACATGATGTGATGAAGTTTAGGTTGCCATGGGTGCCTTCTCTCCTACATATTTGTTTCACTGCCAGCGATTGATGGTTTTCCAGTCCAACCCTAATAACCAGGGATATTGGATGGTATCTGAATTGGTTGGTTGTTTGAGCATTTCTGTGTAAACCTGCTTTTTTGTTTGCATGCGTAATTCTGCGTCTCCCATTGATCGGTAGAAAGACTAAGCTGTTTGTGAGCAGCGGTTTGCCTTTTTTTTGAATGCTTGCGGTCTATATTTTGCGTACATCCTTTTTAAGCTGTGTGTGTGTGTGTGTGTGTGTGTGTGTGTGTGTGTGTGTGTGTGTGTGTGTGTGTGTGTGTGTGTGTGTGTGTGTGTGTGTGTGTGTGTGTGTGTGTGTGTGTGTGTGTGTGTGTGTGTGTGTGTGTGTGTGTGTGTGTGTGTGTGTGTGTGTGTGTGTGGTTGAAGGAGTGCTTGTTGATGCATGGTTGTCTCATTGAAAAATGTATTCTGAATCGCAGACATGTGGAGGAGTAAATATTTATCATCCAGGGACAAACATACATCAGTCAGCCGTGCTCCAGATTATATATGAAGGTGGATGGAGCTTTTTTGTTTCCCTTCTCTCCCTGTTTGTGATCACTGCCGATGTTAATGTTGTCTGAGGCTTATTGAAAGTACCCGTACATAGACAGCGCTCTTTTTCCCAGAACCATATATACATGCATTATATTTAGAGTCATTATCAAATTAAAGTACTTAATGGTATAAAAGCATCCAGAAAAGCCACTTCAGTGAACCCAAGCACTCCGAAGAAAAACATGGACCAACAGAGTGGTTGTGACGGATTTGATCTCGGCGTTGTTGTTAATGGCATCAAAACATGAAATGGTTTAATAATCTGGATAGTGATTTTAATTGAATTCATTTCAGAGGACATTGTAAGGTGCTGATGGTGTCATAAAACACTTGTTATAGCTGCTGTTCATCACTGTGATGTAAATTATGCCCAGTGATTGCTCAATGATGCTTTTCTTCGGGGACATGACGTTGTAAAAAAAAAAAAAAAAAAAAAAAAAAAAATTGTAATTGGCTCCAAAGGGCACGATGTGTTGGTGCCATGAGGGAGGAACACAAAACACAAAAGAGGGTTATAGTCTCCCCAGCTATGGATTTTTCTGCCTGATGACATCCTCATACTGTGGTGCTTTCAGCAATTCTGTTCTCCAAGTAGATAGCAAGGAGTGAAATAAAAAAAGAAATGCTTATTTTACAAATGTGATAACACAAGTCGACAGTCCGGGGCACGCCGACACCAGCAGAGCAGAGGTGAGCATAAAGTATGAAGAATTTCATTTCAAAATAAGATTGAAGGTGCCTGCTCCCGGGAAGTGATACAATAAGTGACATTTAAGTAAAAATCATTATAAAATATTGAAGATAGACAGTAACAAAAGATGTTTACAAAGCTGCTACATTTGTGAAAAAACAATCCTGCATGCTTTTTAAACATTGGTTACGGGAATATATATATATATATTTTTAGATTTTAACTTTTTTTTCAAAAGGTTTATTTCTTTTTATTTAATACGTATTTTGAGTGTCTTTGAGTGCACAGCCTCCTGTGGATGTGCTCCGTCCCTGATTTGGGACTTGACGTGGTCAGCTGGACACATGAGACATTGGGGTCTGTGTGCAGCAGGAAATCTGCCCCGGACATCATGGCTCAGCACACTGACAGCTGGTGCACCCTTGTTGTGTTTGTGTGTACGCGTGTGATTGTGTGCGTGTGTTTTAGGTCAGTTGAATGATGATGAATCGTCTCTCTCGAGAATAGCAGCTGCAGACAAATATCGGGTCACAACCTGATGCGTTTTCTTTTTAAAAAGCACAAGAATCAAAAACGGTTTTATTTTTATGGTAATGTTTTGATAGTTATGTAATGGTTACTGGGCCCTAGCAACACATTCAGCATGATGTATCAATTAAATCATCTTGATTGGCCAAATGATCAGCAAGGGAGACTTTTAGCATCCTGTTGATGTTTGTGTGTGTACTCAATGATCCGGCAATCGCCTCAGATCCAATTAATGGCGGCTTTGGCCAATCACATTCAGTGGAATGTAATGCAGGGCCCATAGTGCTGCTGTATGTCTATTTGATTTGTGCATTGACCCGCTACAAGTCTGTTAAGTGGCTGATACTCCCTGCGCGCGTGCGCATGTGTGTGTGCGCACGTTGACTTTGAAGTACATTGTGTCGTGACAATAATCTAAGCCAATTTAGTACGCATCAGCCCTCCATTAAGGGTTTGATATAAAGCAGTGCGTGACTAGAATGCCCTCCCATAAAATGACAATTTACTTCTCTCAAGAAATTACGTGTTTAACCTCATTAACCTGAAGTGAATGTACTTAAATGGAAAACTAACCTCAACCCCTTGTGACACACACACACAAACACAAACACACACACACACACACACACAAACATCATCAAGAGTTGAGAGGTCATGATGAATGTGACCCCTGCAAATGAACAGCCAGCGGTGGGTTAACAGCATCAGGAGCTCATCAAGCCGTTCTCACGACTCCCCGGCGTCTCAGGCGGCTTTTGGTTCACTCTGTGTTTTCAACATCATCTGTCCTCTATGAGATGATTAACCTGGCAGGTGTGAGGAGAGACTCGCCCACTGTTTTAGTGAGCCGTCGTCTTGTGTCTGCGGGGAGTACAGAGGGTCAGCCCGGCCGGCTAATGGCTGTGGTCACAAAGCTGGAAGCCGGCCCATTAGAAGAAGCCGCCGTCATTAGGACCAACACACTTTCAAACAACCTGACCTACTGGTCCCACGCTGTTTATTAGCAAAGTTTTGGCTCTCCGTTAGAGCAATTATACTCACCATTCATGATGAACTGTGGCCTTTTCCTCCACAACATGAGACAAGAAACACACACTGGCATAGTAAATAATGTGGTCCTGAATAGGGAGCCGCCGTATTAATGACATTTTCTTCCCTGCAAATGTGTT
This sequence comes from Anoplopoma fimbria, assembly GCF_027596085.1. Lineage (NCBI taxonomy): Eukaryota > Metazoa > Chordata > Actinopteri > Perciformes > Anoplopomatidae > Anoplopoma > Anoplopoma fimbria. The sequence goes on along the minus strand of NC_072452.1, from coordinate 9,536,673 downwards.
TCAAAAAGAAAATGTGATTGAAAAAAGGGGGGAAAATGTCAGCAAGTGATGTATGTCGTTCATTGGACACAGAACATTTAGTTTTCATTAAGAGTTAAACATGTACACGAAACATTAATGGGGTTCAGTGGCAGCAGCACTGGCATGCTTCACTATCTCATCTTGATAAATTAGCAACTCAGCACACAGGGGTAAAAGAAAAATAGGAGAAGAAAGAGAGACATTAATATAATGTGCAGTGGGGGAGGAACTGGCAGATAATGTCTTTATCCAAAGATTGGTGTTTATGACCCAACGTGATATTACGCTGGACCCGGGTATCAGCAAGCTGCAAGGATGAACAAAGGCCGGCCGAGGAGGAGAGGATGAGAGGATGAGAGGAGAGAAAGGTCGGCATGAGTGTTGCCGTTTCATTATGAGAGATGTGAACTCCCGTCCGGTCACGCTGCACAGGGAGTGATGGAGAAGGTTGTTAATGCCTGATCTGTCAGCCATATTGGATTCAGGGCAGTAAATTAATATTTCACTCCTTTTAGAGGGGTTTTATTTTGGGATTTGCTGGTCTCCCCTGAGTGTCTGCGTTGTAAAGAGGTTATTTTCCTCTTTCCACTCCGTTCTGTGTCCTCTCGCTATCCCTCGCACTAAGCTAATATGTTTAGAGAGAGAAGAGCCGTGTATGTGGAGGGAGGATGTGTGCGCTGTAGGCTCTGTTGTGTCATTCAGCATTTGTGTTGAGCATTTTTCAACGAGCGTAAAAGTTTGCTGTAAAACACAGCGTTGTCCCCCTGAAGGGTAGCGCCTGTATCTCAGCTCCGAAGAGATGTCGTCCACATCTCCTATATGTCATATGATTCTGGAGGAATAAATCCGACTCTACTGTATATAGGAAGTGATTTTTGAGTTAACTGGCTGTCCGTCATCTTTAACCTTCCCTGCCTCCTGCCCTGTCCTGCTTAATGCGGATAGAGTTAGAGTCCTGGTTGAAGAGCCGTATAACACAGTGTGAAGTGGCCCAGTCGGTGTGACGGGATTTATGGACGCCAGTCCATCAGCGATGATGTTAAAGGGCCGTGATTAAGAGCTGAATTGAAGACCTGGACTCCGCTACCCCCCCTGACCCAGCAAAGAGCACGCACAAGGCCAAGCTCCGTCACTGCCAACTCCCCTCCACAGTCTCCCTTTTCACTCTGTCCATCCATCTGTCTCTGTCTTTTTCTGCCTCTTTCATATCCATATGTATGAGTGGCGTTTCACCAAGGACACTGAATCTCTGCATAAGATATTTGCCGTCTGCTGCATTCCTGACAACTTGAAAGCGTTTTTTGCTCGGCATCCCTCTAAAATCCTTTTTTTATCTCCTTTAATTCTCTGAAGGTTCCGAGCACGCCACAGCAACACTTCCTGCCGCCTTCACGGACCTGTTACCTCACTTCCTGGTGGAGCCGGAGGACGAGTTTATCGTGAAGAACAAGCCGGTGACGCTGACCTGCCGCTCCACCCCGGCCACGCAGATCTACTTCAAGTGCAACGGCGAGTGGGTTCACCAGGACGACCACTTGATTGAGCGGACCATTGACCCGGCCACAGGTACATGCTACACTAACTGTCTGTTTCCCGTCTGAATAATTCATTTCCCCTTTAACTTGAGCTCTCTCTGGGCATTTTGTCAGCTGAGATGAGCGGTGTTTTCACCTGTTGTTTTGGGCTGTGTGACATGTGCAACTCCATAGATACATTATGCAAAGTGTTTGCATCTGAAACTAAGGTTTGCAATTTGCCAGTGATTACTGTGCTCCATCAGGCTCTTGGCTCATCCTCCAGCCTATTTAGCCTGCCAGTCTCATAATAAGCACATTGGTTTCAGCCTCAGAAATCTTCGCGATCACCTTGGAGACCTGTTTGTTTTTCTCTCTGTTGTGAGGCAGCCCGCCCGCCTCCGCCATCAGTGTCACAAACATGCATGACACTGATGTGGTGTGATTCAGCAGTGATCTGCAAATTCAAACCCACCTATTCACAGTCTGACAGCTGATTGGGAACGAGAAACGTGCAAATGACATGAACGCACACACATATGCAAATGCGCTCTCTGACTTGGAGCCCAACATAACAAACACATGCCTAGAGAACATAATAGACACAGTAACTGAGAACTACACAATAAGACAGACACACAGTTTCCAATATAAATCTAGGCATGAATTGTGAATTGTCATGTGGCGAACTAACTAAGTGTCGATTCAATCTGACACTTTATTTGTAGGTGAGGTTTTCTGATCAAATATTCACCCACACTGAGGCTTTGATTGGTGTGCATGCTTTTTTTTTGTCTAACAAACAAATTATTTTTTAAATGTTCTGCTGGGTGGATGACGCATGACTGAGGCGTGGTGGGTAATTTAAACTTCAATACAAAGAACAGCTTCCGTAGCACAGAGAACTGAAGTCAGAAGACAGTAAAATGTGGCTGTATTTCCATTTGGGAATTTTACCTTGTGTATAAGGCACCGTTTTGAATGCCACAGTATTTTTAAAGTCAAGCTCTGGTAGACAATACCAAATGACAGATTGATTAGAGTTAATTGTAGCTCCTGTTTTGTGAATAGAAAGAGAACACAGAAGGGAGCGCTTGTGGATCATTAAGAAAGGAATTGTCAGTGAGTCGCACTGATAAAATTTGAACAATTACCAACACTATCTTCCCTCTTGTGTTGTTTCATTAACAGTTATTCTAACAGAGTTTCTCACAGTTGTTGAGGGGAGTGATATAAATGAAAAGTGTTGCCAATATCAACAATCTTTCTAGGAGAAAAAGGGTTTTTGACTAGGGACTCTTAAATAATTAGTCAAAAGTCTACTAGCCACAAATGTAAAGCCAAGTGTAAATGTAAAGCCTTAGTAAGCTGTGCCATACAGGAGAGTGAAATAATTGCTTTATTACTTTCCTGCTTCTCCAGTAATCTGTTTTCATAAACATTATGTTAAATAGAAACCTGGTTTCAGTTATCAGGGGTTTGGGAGATCTGGTTTCCCCAGGTACCAGGTTTCTAATCGTCCTTTTATATGTGTGCATGTTCAAGACAACACGTTGTAATGTGTCCCTGTATTTTAAATGAAACAATCCAAAGTCTGACTGAACCTGAAATTAACAGAAAGTAACAGAAGTAAGTCTAAACTCTGGAGTCTGTTTTTACTGCTGAACATTCAAATTCAGAAATATTTGCACTGTGAGGGAAAGCTCCTCTCTGCCCGCCCTCTCACTTCACTGTCTGCTCCTTACAGACACACAATCAAAAGAAAGAGAAAAGGGGCAGAGTCTCGGGGATTGGCGAGAAATGTGATTACTGACCTGCGGCAGAATCTCTGATTACCTGCGTTACACTGGTTTCCCTGAGTAACCTTTTTATTGAAATGCATGTGAACCCACCGACTGTGTGATCTACATGTTATTTGTGTCTGTAGACACTGTGACGTCGCGGAGTTGGCTGCCTAACTTTGATAAGATGACATGAATTGCATTTTGTCAGTATAAAAGAACACGCCGTGCCCCATAAACTGCAGTTTATGGGAGCATCACATTACCAATGCAACGTTGCTGTGCCAACATTTAATGATGATGGACCATTTGCCATGTGGTTATGAGCCGTAATAGTCAGCATTTATTTGTCTATGAAACAAATCTGTCGTGCTGGGTGTCACAGACCCCTGCAGCAGCGAGAGGCTCCATCTTTGGAAACCCTGTGAAGTTTTTCAAGGCCTCCTCGCAGCTCTCCACATCACTCTGTGCCCCCCCCCCCCCCCCGCCTTTGATGATGAATGTGTCATATATGTGGGTCTGTGCAGCTATGAAGGACACGTGGTTGTCCAGAATTATAGCTGCTCCAAGGTACCCACATCGATCTCTCAAACACTTGTGCTGTTTAATGTCAGCACTGCCCTGAGGAGTTTACTGATGGCTCCCTCTAATCCCACTTCCTACAAGAATCATGTGAGGCGCACACATCCTACTGTGGTACAGCTGTGTGGGTGTGTGCGTGTGAGTGTGAGTGTGAGTGTGTGTGTGTGTGTGTGTGTGTGTGTGTGTGTGTGTGTGTGTGTGGGTGTGTGTGCGTGCAGTACAGGCTTGTCAGGCTGTTCTCTCACCCTGGTCGTCACAGTCACACCGGACTCTAAACTTGTACCTGTTGCCAAGCAACCAGGACTTCTGTCACACCAGAAGCTGCCCGATATCAACATCTTGCCTCAAGGGAGGAGGAACGAGGAGTTTGGAGACTTACCCAAGTTGACAAAAATTGATTGATAATTTCTAGTGTAGCGGTGGAAAATCACCTTCTCAAAATAGCCCATTTCTCCAAAGGAGACCTTGAGAAGTGTCCTACCTGACTCTGAGAGGTCGTGTCTGCTCGTGCTTTCCACTTAACAGGACCCAATGCTTATTTCCTCCATTAAAAACACAAAGATGTTAATGCAATGCACCCATGTGACCAACCAACATAAAGCTCCTCTATAGAGTTAATGCTCTTTAATCCAACAGTAAAAAAAATAATCTTGAAATAGTATGTAGACAAATCAATGTCAAGACTCAGTGCTGGAGATGGTTTTCATTTTCATGGATGAGTGGCCTATCAACGGTGAAGGCATAAAGAGGCAGAGTTCTGATTTATCAAAATAAATTGTTGGTGTATATGACAAATCTTACAAAAATATAAACATCAACACAGCGAATAAGTATTTCTGAGTTTGTCCCTCAACCAATAGAGTTGCTCTATAGACATCAATTGAATGTGTCAGGGTAAAATAAGGGTTTAAGAGTATTTATTTTATATTTAATCTTTTAATTAATCAGGAAAGCCTCATTAAGATTAAAAATCTAATTTTTAAAACTGAAAACTGAAAATAAAGACAGAATGTGAAAAAGTATGCAACAAAATCAGAACAATTAGAGCGATTATAAAATCATGATTAATATTTCCAATTCAACCATGAAAAAGACCTTAAATAAACCCTAGAGCTGTCGAAAATCATAAAAGATCCTTAAGACCGATACAAAACAATAACTGAGACGAACACGTCAAGATTCTGAAGTATCCAAAACAGCAGCAGCCAGAAGAGAGCACCATGTGTCTGCAGCAATTATTGAAATTCACAAAGGGAGAACAATTTTAGATCGACAGTAACGGCAGATGGAGCAGCGTACAGAAAATCTCCTATCCACTTGAAGAGGCTTTCAGTATCAAAGATGAGTCACAGTCTTGATAGCATGGAGCGGAATAGGTTACACTTGACCAAGATAAAAAAGTAATAGTGTTACTTCCTCATTTCTTCAAATACGAATAAGCAATTTGATGATACTGTGAGACTATATAAATTAATCTACCATCATTCATGCTGAGGTTGCTCTCCCTTTAACATCTGTGTGTTTATTAGACTCAATCACTAAGCAGTACTTCTTTATGGCAATATTGTTTTTTTTATTTTTTATTGTTTTTGAATAAAAGTTATAAAGTAACTTGATTTGTTTGTATTTAATTTACTGGATTAACAAAAAGTAGATATGTATGTTGATTTTTTTGTAACTATATAACAACATATATCAATACCACAACATAAGATACTTTGATGGACAGCTTTATCCATATTGTCCACAAAATGGGACAAGCAATTCCTGCTCATCTTTTTAAGCCGATGGTTCGCTGCTAACGATGCTAACAACACTAACAGCGCTGACAGAGTTAACAGTGTTTACCTGGGGGGGAACTGAAGGGTGGGTGCTACACTTTAGCAACGACGCCTTTGGTAGTGACGGTGTTATCATCTGAAACCGCTGTATGAGAGCAGTACTGAGCGGTGGCTGTGAACTAGCCAGTGGGGCACGTTCACATGCACAAAAAATCACACCAGGCCAGCCCGTCTTTGTAAACCAAACACAGAAGAGAAGCTTGGATAACAACACACAGAGAGATTGCTATTTTAATAATATAATCGCTGCTATTTTAATGCTTGGAATGTCATTTAGAAAACCTTTAAGTAACCGTAATAATTTGTATTAACTGAATGGTAATAAAAAATGTGTCATCTGATAAATTCCTGTGTTAGAAATATGAAAAGCAGTGAGAAACATCTAATGAGACACACGCCTAAATATATGACAATGCCGAGGCAATCACACATCCTAATGACTTCTTGTCTTGTTTTCATCATTAAAGGATGTAACATTGAGAAAACGAAGCTGATCAAAGAGAGCACAAGCCCGTCACCAATAATCCCTTTCACCTTTTTCGGGTTGAAGTAATATCAGAAACCGGTCTGGCCCAGCACAGCAGAGTCAATATTCATAAACCTCCATCCATGTCCACTCCCAGCAGACTCAGACAAACGTCAAAGTAACTGGAAGGGTTCGAGTTAATAACTGACCCGAGTTTGAAGTGCAGACATGTTTCCGTCAGACTGCTCAGTAGTCGAGGCTCAGGCGGACATGTGGATAACCATCTCCACTGGACGTGAACTCCGCCCTCATCAGACAGGTCTGTTTATTGAAACTGATTCAGTGCAGGAAAGACAAAAGGAGCTGCTCCCGCTCACTGTGTGCACTGCTCAGTTACAGTTAGTTACTGACACGCTTTTGTATTCGGTGAACGCCTCCTCCCCACCCCCACATCCACACACACACACACACACACACACACACACACACACACACACACACACACACACACACACACACACACACACTCGTATCCTTACACACAGGGCTCACAAACACACTGACACACTTGTCTCTGAAGCTCCTTTGAACATGGAAAGGGAGAAAAGATGTCACAATTTGTCCTTCCTCTCCTGGTATCAATGTCCGATATCGATCCATCCTCGAGTCTATCGGTTCTCATTACCTGTCCTCAGTAACTTATCTCAATTGTTATGGCTGTGACTGCTTCCAAAGCCCCGGCCGGCTCTGTGTCTTCTTCCAGGTCATCCTTTATAGCACAGGAGAAACCGAGGCGTCTGGCGAGTCCTAATAAAGACATATCCCCTCCGAGCAAATCAATGCTGACAGTCTGTTTGCATAGATTAGGAGATTCTCCGACTCTATGATTTCTCATCAGACACATGATGAGAAGGGAGATTGGCATTCGAGCGGAAGGATTGTCGTATGGGCCGGGCTGATTTGATTGTGTTTGCGTTTCATTTGCCAGCATTGATGGAAACGATTTTGATCACGCGTCGCGATGTCACCCCAGCCGCAAACCCTCTCAGGTGGAAAATACATGCATTTCACATTCCTATTTCAATAAACCTCGGCAACTGCCCTATAAAGATGCGGGGAGATTATATTTTCTTTGTTGATTGAACCGGATGTCGACAAGGCTTCTACAATGAAAGCAGAAGATGATGGAGAAAATAATCGCAAGCTACACATTTTCCTTGTACTCTGTGAAAGTGAATTTTTCAGGGTTTACAGTGGAATCATAAACACTATATTTAGAAACTCTTTAATATATATATATATATATATATATATATATATATATATTCTAACTCCATTTATTTACCTATAGTGGAATGTAACTCATTTCTATAACCTCCAGGTTTATCAGCACCAACTCCTGTCCTCTGTCAATCCTTTGAAGTTAAATACAGCATATGACTTAGTCGGTAAATCTTTTAAAACCATCCATCACTTTCTGAATAGAACTAATAATGTGTTAAGGCACCACAGGGCTAACCCCTGCCTCTGCAAACAAGCGAGGATTCATTTGTATAAAATAGATATTTTCGGATTGACTAGATCCTGGATTGTAATGTGATGACATATTTAATTTCTGATCTAATGGGGAGATAAGCTAGGCTTAGCTGAAATGATCTACTTATCCATGGTATTATAGCGGCCAATCAGCTCTCTGACTCCAACTTCCACCCTCTCCCTATGTCCCTTTATTACACATTTTATTCTTCCCTCTTTTTAAGTCCCGTATAGGTCAACATCATGGATGCAGATACCTTTACAGCAGACTTACAGTAGAGGAGGTCCTTTTTTACATGAATGGTATTCAGTAAGATGTGACAGCAGCCAGCAGCTCATGGTCACTCTGTTGTTGTCAAAATGCGGTGTATTCAGGACAAAGTGCTCCTAATAGCGTTGGGGCCTCACAACAGTGATTTAACACGAGCTTTAATATATATTGAAGAACGGCCACGCTGCAATTTAAGCAAAAGCTGATAGGCCCGTCAGCAAGGATCTAATGAACAGAAGGAAATAAGAGAATCAGGGGGGAAGAGGACAATATCGTCCTAAATGAACAAAATGGTCTTGTACCACCTGCTAAGCATCAATCAGTAGCCAAGGGGACTAATTGATAATGCATTATTAGCTGCATCCCCTTAATGGAACTATTATTTCATCCTGTCCTTGATTGTGGGGCGGAGGGGGAAGGATTTGGCGATGGAGCACCAGAAAAACAGATGGCAAGGTGAATTGTTCCCGCGACACATCTGCCAACGTGTTCTGTTAGGCTTCTCAGGCAGGTCAGCACAGTGTGTGTGTGTGTGTGTGTGTGTGTGTGTGTGTGTGTGTGTGTGTGTGTGTGTGTGTGTGTGTGTGTGTGTGTGTGTGTGTGTGTGTGTGTGTGTGTGTGTGTGTGTGTGTGTGTGTGTGTGTGTGTGTGTGTGTGTGTGTGTGGCAAAGTAAAGCAACTCACCTCAGAGTGAGAGTCAAAGTGGATTTAATTGAAGCCTGTGTTTGTCTGGCTTTGAGTCAACTGCAAGTGTGTTTGGAGCAGCGTGAGTAAAGTGAGGCGGGCAGAATTAAAAACCAACCAGCTGTGCTGATTGATCTCGCCGATAGACTCATACAAAGGCCAAGTCCGTGTAAGTTTTTGTTTTATTTTGAAATTTGGAGTAGGTACACGGTCCCGTTCCTTTGAAGTTGGTCTTGACATGCAGGAATAATGAATTTCAAAATTAACTGCAATTAGAGGAACAAAAGTGGGAGAAAAAGATAATTACCATTTGTCAAACAACAACGCTGGCGTTCCAATCTCCCACGCACACAGCCTTTGTCCTCCCAGCAAAACATATCCCGCGTCAGCCCCGCGCTTGGCTCCCTCTGAAGTCATTTCGTATTGTCAGTCTCACAAAAGCTGTGCCCTTGCTGGAAGTTGGAATGCATTCAGCACTGTTTGAGTCTGTGGTTATTTCTCTTTACAACAGTCCAAGTTTTTTTATTTACCCTGTTTGGTAAAGACAGGCATGTTATCAATACAGTCCTTCAAGCCTCTGCATTTGTAGTTTGTGTGCAGAGCATGGAATGGCATGTGCAGCAAATACATTTAAAAGTCTGTGTGATCATGTTGAATTCATCATTTTTTAAATAATAAAAGATTGTTGGTTCTTCTCTGCTTCATAGTGCACAGTTTTTCAGCTATGCGGGAGGAATGATAAGATTTGTGAATCCATTTTCAACTTCATTTCCAAAGGCTCACAGAAGTCTGTGTACCTTTTGTGGAAAGCGTCTTGGCCCCCAGAGCTACATGGAAATATTTGCTTGGAGTCGTTTAACCGCAGTTCTAAGCTTTCTGTGCCCTAAGCGGGACATCTGAATGAAATGCGGCCTGTGTGCGGTAATGAAATGCAGCACATGCATTACCCAGGCCACTTGTACTGCCCTTGTGCTGAGCAAATACAGGCCAAAGTTGCAAATTTGTTTGGATTTCACAATGTGCCTCAAAATGTGCCGTTTTAACACGGTCAGACTTAGAATGGAGCAGAGAGGAGCCGCTAAACGTCCTTCCCTGCCTTGCTATTTTGATTATAAGCAATACACTTTGATATTTTTCTCATTTGACACTTTCAACTGTAATATATATTTTTATCTTCCAACTTACCTCCACATCCCTTGGAAATGAAAGACGCAAGCATTATGCTGACAGGGAGAGACAGAGTGGGAGTTTGTGGTGTCAATCAGCACCTGCTCTGCTCAAATTCATTTAAAAATAGTGGAACTGGGAGTTGTAGTGAGGGAGCTGACAGCTAAATAGTCCATGGAGAGTTTTGATGGGCAGAAGAACTCCGATGCTGACAGTTGATGCTTTGTATGTTTGGCTCCAAGGAGACTTTCACTTTAGGTATTTTACACAATCCTCCAACAAACAGCATCTCACCGTTCGTCTTTTTAAACTAGGTAGGGTGTCCTGGGTATGGGTTAGTGGTGGCATTGTGAAAACACTATTATATGCTACGAGGGAAGAAGAATGGCTATAATGTCCTCATGAAGTACTGTATAAGCAACACACATAATAACAGGTGGGATGCTGATTTTATAACCAATAGCATCTTAACCTGTGAAGTCTACATTGTATTTTCTAGACAGCCTCAAGGAAGCATAAAGTGGATGGACTGAATTTATGCAGCCTGCTGGACTTTGGGTCAGGTGGGTGACTGAGTGAAAAACAAGCAGGCAAATGCATCCTGGCTCATGTTTCAGGGAATACAAACCCATGTCAATTATCAGCAGGTTCGTGCCCACATGTAACACTGGTGAATTCAGTATCATGCGGTCACTCCGTCGACCACAAACACACAGAAAAGAAAATGCAGGATGAGGAAACCTTTTCATTGGAGCGGGTGTTCAGTGAGGCATGCTGACAACAAGAGCAGCGGCCCTGGTCTGGGAGCCATCAGGAAGAAATCTTGAGGATTTTATGCAATTCAGATTAATAATTTATTCATTCACATTGTTTGACCAAGTGTTTGTTTTCTGAAGTGGTTTGTTTTTTCTCTTTTGTCTGTCTTTCAAGAGATCTCAAACATGTATTTAAAAGGGCAGTCAAAGGGCGGAGATTTCCGTCTACGTATTCAATCACAGGACAATTAAAGGTACACATTTGAAAATTGAATTAGAAGCTGTGTTTTAAGAAACAAGTATTGGCATGTTTTTGGTGTCAGCTGATTCATTTCCTTCTGTTATAGTCACCTCCCCTGCATGCTAGTTTGTGTCACTTTGAGGAAAACTGACAATTATTCATTGGTTACACAGCTTTTCAAGTGTGATGACTTTTGTCTCAGATGATAAAATGCTGTAGGTTTTGGTTGGACAAATCAATGTAATAGCTTAGGCTAAATTATTAATCACTTAATCAGGAAAAAAAACCATCAGATTAACAGGTAATGGAAAATTTGTATTAATTGCAGTTTTGATCTTTTCAAATCTTTGGTACATCACATCACTGGCCTTCATGATTCTTGAATCATCATTTTTTTCATTTAAGCAAGTGAATAGTCTCTGCTGCATCTGTGCCCGTTATCCCAACACCACCTCCAAACATCAGGTACCTCTGATATCAAACCGAGCTCAAGGGTCCACTCTTTACTTTTACTCCACTTTTTCAATTTTCAGCATCAGGTTATTTATAAAGCCCACAATGCACCGTCTTGCATCTACGGTATAAATAATTAATACAGTCACATTTGAACAAAGAAATGAATATTTAAAGGCTCAGTCCGTGTTCTGTCTGCAGCACTTCAACTCCTCATGCGTTGCATTGTTGTTGATTCTGGACTCGACAATGTGGTCCACCTTGGAATGAGAACTATGTGGACTCAACACCATGGGACCACTGGGGCAAGTGGGGGATTTAAACAGATTACAGATTAAGGTTGTGAACATTTCCCAAGTTTTATTGTATTAAGATCTGGCCATTACATTTCTTACACCAAAGGATATGCTACATGGTAACAATTTCTTTGATGTGCTTTCCTCTTTTCTTCTGCTTGATTCTTAGAGAGGGAAAACCTACATATTTTAAAGTCTATTTTGTGAAACATTTCTTTTCATAAAATCCTGTATGTATGATACTATTTTCAACATTATTTGAGGCTACCTAGTACGTCCCATTTCAGCTGCTGATACGATTGTGTGTCATGGTGCGAGGGTGGTAGGTAAGACTTTATCCTACAAGAAAGATTGATTCCGCGACATCTAAAAACTCTGCATCTACATCACAGCACAATGTTGACACTGACTATCTGGAGGTTTTTCATGATGCTTGGAGTTGGTGATAGTCATGCCTTTCATGCAATTCCTTAACTAGGGAAAGCAGCCCGGCACAGTTTAGTGTGAAGTTATGTGATTTTTTTATTTTTTTTTTGCAAAGGCAAGAACATCAAGGTTTCTTGCAAAAATATTGTGAGATTTTAAAGGAATCTAAAAAAAGAATCTAGATATCATCACTTGATGATCACCTGATGATCTCCTACCGACAGCAGGTGTTTAGAATGACACAAGTGATGAACAGGCTATTGGTGTAATCACAGCTACAAATAGCAAGAGAAGTTGCAATATGAGTCAGTATCCACAAACTGTGGATATTATTACAAATGTAAATTTTGGTACTTAAAAAAAGTGTTTTGTAGAAAATCTTTTGTAGCCTCTGTGTTCCCTCAGGCGGTTTCCTGAATGCTGTTTGTTGTTGTGCTTAATATTTACATTCGCCCACACACCATCAATGGATTACCAAAAACCTCTGCCTTCTAACTTAGACAGCACTGCCGGCCAAAGGCCCAGGAGGGACCCACCCATCTTGGGTAGAGAGGGGAAACCCAAATGCAATTTGTATGTCACAGAGCACTCGGCAACCAGATGGGAGCCAGGCAGACTTACCTGAAGCAGTTTTCCTTATTTACTCCGGTGCCAAAGGCCATGTCAGACAAGGAGAAGAGATACATGTTAGCCGCAGCAAATTATCAGGGCTTTCATGTGTGTAACGTTCTATCAGATCTTCCCACTCTGCAGAATGTAATGGAAGCAAAAGTGCTCAAGGCCTTCACCTCTGACTTGATCTCATTCGAGGTAGGACAAGGTGTGTGTGGGAGATAAAGGAGCAGGTCCTAGTCACTCCCAGCCTGAAGACTGTGGCATATAGAACATTCTGCTCTTGCCAATCATCAGGGTCAGGATATTGGATGGAGACAAGGGCACTTTGGTAAGGGCACTGTGGTAAATCACAGCACTGCCTCTGTGAGTGAGTGTGTATCAGTGCTATTAAGGAAAGGTTGGGCAAACTAATTATGGAGGGACAATGTAAATAGAAAAATCCATTGTGTCCATTTGATGTAATCAGTTGTGGCTCTCCTACGGTGGCTCGGGACCAGATATAAATGTGAAACATATAAATGGCAACCTGATTTTTTACCTCTGCCATGAGATGTCTGCGCTCATTGACAGGTTAAAGCTATTTTAAAGTCTTATGCATCAATTCATTAACACGTTCCAAACCTGTGAACACCTGTGCAACTAAAACATTTAGGTTCAGTGCGCGGAGCATTGTTGTGATATTGTGTGTGTGTGTGTGTGTGTGTGTGTGTGTGTGTGTGTGTGTGTGTGTGTGTGTGTGTGTGTGTGTGTGTGTGTGTGTGTGTGTGTGTGTGTGTGTGTGTGTGTGTGTGTGTGTGTGTGTGTGTGTGTGTGTGTGTGACAAATATGGCAGTGGAATCTCTTGCAGAATGAAGTTCTCATTCTCATGGGGCATGCAAAGTGTGTACATCATTATTCATTATTACTACTGAGCTCAAACGATTTCCACTCAAAGTCTAATCCCTTCAAATATTGCTGTGAACGTCTGATGTCTGAATAAACTGACTGTTAACCCTTAAATGGTTGTATCTTGTGAGCAGTGATCTTGTTTGAAAGGTAGTTTTTTGTACCTTAAGCTGATTTGGTCATCTCCAGCACTTGGTTGGTTAAATTTGTTAGGATGACAAAGAAATTCCCAAAGTGTACTTTGGCAGAACCAAACCTTTTTTCAGGTGGACGGCTCCAGGAAGTTAATTCTAGGAAAATCACTCTTGGCATTTCTAAATATCTCTGTTTATGGTTGAGGTTTCATCGTTTAGCATGTAAATTATTGTTTCGTTAGTTTAAGAGACTCAAAAAGAAGTGATGATTTAAGAATATATTTTTGTGAGCAAATTAAGTCACACTCCCTCTGTGTGTGTCGTCATCTGAGCTTCTCTGTGATTGGTTGACATAGCCAGGTCGACCGTGTGTGCCATTTACTGCATGTAAGTGCATGTGAGCATGTATGTATCTTTAAATTAATTCTCCATGGTAATGTTATGTGTGCTCCTGTCCATAAAAATGCTGTACCTTTAATGGTTATCTGTAGTGTGTGGAAGAGCTCGTAATTAAAAAGAAAAATACTTTTATCAGGGCAGGGTTTAGGGTTAAAGAGACCTGCACTTGCGGTCGCTTAGTAACAGAGGCAGAATTTCAAAACAGGCATGTTGGTCTATGATCTATGGCGTTATATTTGTGCCTCATTCCAGAGCCAGAAAAATATATATATATATAAGCACATAAATTATATTTTGAAAGGAAATTATAAGCAAGCAAAGCAATTTTGGTTTGAGAACAAAAATCTATTCCCTGTTCAATAAATGATTATGAATAATTGCTATTATCAGAAAGAGAAGAAGGGAAATTCTGTTTGGCTGTTTGCATTATGAAAAAATGATAACTGACTAGAGTAGAGTTGTTTGACTATAAAATGATTAAATAACAGGTCAGTGTGTTTTATCTTGATTTATTACTTACACCCGATACTGAAGCGTAGATTATTGTTGCTGTTTTCACCATTTGATTGTGATGTGTTCGGTGGCTGAAAAACTGAAATTGCTGCCTTTGGTCTTCTTATGGAGAGAAAACATCCAATCAGAATGTACCTATTATTCCATGTTAATATGGATAATAACAAACATGCAAATTTGTTTATTGAGCACAGATTCAATTTAATTTGCTCAGATTTTGTTTTTAATTCTTGCGTCAAAATAAAGTGGAAGCTTGAGACATGTATTTTTCTGTGCTCCAAATGTCCCATTGTTCGCTCAGCAACGAGGCACAAAAACAACACCATCGCCATCGAGACCCCACCTGAGTCTCCTTGGATTGGCATTGGACTGAACCTATCCCGGATTGATTGGAGCACTACCTGCTCGCCAGCCATGAACAATCTGTAACGACATTTGGAGCATCAGCAGGGGCCTTGCAGCGTGCATTCATTGTGGAAAATGGACAGCTCAATCAAAAGAAGCTCTTGAAAAGCTGGTCATAACCGGAGGCAGAGCCTTGACCCAGAACGCTGTCCCACTGACTTGAGTCGCAGCCTCACCAACATCCCTGAATGGGAGGCCTGACTACTGTATTCCCGTTGAACTCGGGCCTCTTTTTGCTTCCCCTCCTCCTTCTCCTGCTGCCATCTCTCTTGCTGTATAATAGAGCCATGCTTCATTCAGAAGGCCACGTCATCCTTGTTAGGAGGCAGACGCTTATGGCGCCACCTGCCATTCTCAGCTCTTAACGTCAGGAAGCATGGGCCACCCATCACCCCACTGCTTTACATGCTAATGGAAGTCTGAAGACTTGATGATAAAGCAGTTATGCCCTTGGCTCTATGACCTGGGGTTAATTTTGGATTATTAACACATGGAAAACCTGTGTTTGTTGTTATGCACCTGTGTTTGTACACTGACATCAGCTGGCAGTCGGACCTGCAAAGTTGTTTTTTGACAGCTTGGTTTGGTGTCAGGATTTCTTTTTAGTGTATTAAAGGTAAAGTAATTGGTCTGAGGAAGAGGGCATTGTGGGTTCAGTGAAAAGGAGCTCTGCGCTCATGATGCTGGTGATGACACTGATGCCAACCTGTACAAAGAGAAACCGCAGGAGGAAATGAAACACTTAGAGCATGCTTTTGACTGGTTGCCAGGATGTGCAGACGGTGCATTCTTAAAAGCGTTCATCTGTGATGTCTCCCCTCAACCATTGTGAACTCTCTCCCTTGAAATGGTGCATTCCCCTGATGTAGACCCAACCCTAATCCCCCTACATACACTGATGAATCCCAGCCACACACACAGCGGGGAGGCCGCCTAATTGAATTTCCTCGGACACAATGAACACACACTCAGGACCTGCAAGTTCCAGTCCTTGCCTTTGATAAGCAAATGACCCCTATGGAATTGAGGTCACAGCCTGCGAAAACAAGAGTGAGGGAGAGAAAAATAAAGTCCCGCACTCAGACAAGCCCAATATCGACTCACCCGGGATTGAGACCAATGATGTTTACCCTGTGTGTGTTGAGCCCCTGTTGGCTCAAGGGGAAATTCATCCTACGCACACATGCACACACACGGACACGCGCACACACACACACACACACCCACACACATAAAGATGACTGTGCTCTTCTCTCACAATGCGACTTCCTCCTTTTTCTTACTTTAGTGCTTCTGTTCTTTCTTACATCTGAATAGGGTGCAAGTGATCTTGTTTTTGCCACAGATTAGAATAAAGCACAGTACAGTAAATGTTGGTGCGCCCTGCCTGCCTGTATTTGTGTGTGGTGTGTTTGTGTGTGTGCGCCAGTGGATCTATTAATAGCTTTTATTGTACTCCATTGCCCTGAAGACTATGCACCCAGCTCCATCGCTCTATACAATAGTATGGTCAGTTAATTCATGAACTCAGCCACTCTACATTTCTTCCAGTCTTTTTTTTTTTTTCCTTCCTTTAGTTTCGTTTGTTAAAAGTGAAGAAGTCTTGAGGCAGAACAGTTTGTTTGCTTTGGTGTCTCTAAGAGTGCGCAGCCCAGATGCTTTTACGAATGCTCCTTTTAGATACAAGCCCTGCATGCTTTTTGTCTGCTTTACACACAAATTATTGAGTAACAGAACTTTGTATATACAGGTGAAATGAATCACAGAACATCATGGGAGTCATTTTCAAATTGGGAATGGGGGGAACATGTTGGCTGCACTTTTTCATCCACACTTTCACTCTGTCAGCCAGTTTGATTTACTCACTAAAATCTGTAAAACAATGTCTGATGATTGTCCAGTCTGTATTATTAGTGTGCATTTACAACAGTTGATTTGTTTTTTTTCCCCTGGGTTTTGCACGGTAACATAGTTGTTATTTAATTATAATTATATGATATTTTCTTGTACGTAGACACTACTCCATACAGGGTGAATCACTTAAATGCATGTTCTGTGGGTTAATAAAAAAACATGTTATCTGTTTCTATTACCGGTTAATATTCTCGAAAAAATACACTTTAACTGCCCATCAATCAATGGACAGAGGACAATGCTCTTTATTTGAATTTTTTTTTATTATGTATAGAAAGTATCAGCTCTCTATCACGCAAACGAGTCATGTTGCCATGGGGAACACTGCAGGGAGCTTTTTGTGGCCTTGTTCCAAAGGAAGATTAAGTATGTGCATTAATTATGTAGCGAGATACATAGCTAACTGTGTGTATATTGCACAAAAATAGCACTTTATGATATTTTAATTTTTTTAAGTAATTCAGTGTGTCCTCCAACAAACGTACCCCCTTGCAGGACATTTAACGGTCCATATGGCTCATGCAAACCTACATTTTCAACCATGGTTCTGACCATAGCTCAACATACATTTAACTCCACTTTACTTTGTCATGAGTGAACACAGATTGCTTACTTTCTTTATTCTGATTGTCAGACTACTGTATTGTTTCCATAGAAATATTACAGAATATCTTTATCCGTATAGCATACATTTAGCTTATTTAAGTCTCAGAGATACTTGAACATCAAGGGTTGAGCTTAAATTCCTGACTAACTTTCTACATTTTTTCTCCTGAAATGTTTTGTTCATGTCCAGCACAAACATTGCAGTAACCACTTTAAATTGGCTTTATTAATACACTATCTGATGTGATTCTGTGCTTTTGAACTACATAATGTGTGCTTAATGTTATGCATATTAATCAAGCTTTGTCAAACTGGCAGTTTGAGAGTGAAGTGTTATTTACCACCAGAATACTGAAGTTGATTGGTATTGGCATTGGTTATGACTCCACATGAATGGTAAGTTCTGTGTGTGTCTGTGTGCAATATTACAAAGCTTAGAGATGTGTATTTTCCAAATATTATGGGTAACTACAGCCAAGTAGGGTTATATAATTAAAATAAACTCACCAGGGTTCCAGCTGCAAGCCCCGAATTCACACAGTGTCAATCACATAATCACCCTTTAAAATTTTAATTTCACTGAGGTTTGGAATATGAGCTCATTTATAAATGGGCCGCAGATCAAATTGAAGGCTGGGGGAATGGTATCATGTTTTAATTATCGTTTAACAGGAATGTTAAGTGCACGCTCAGTATCTTGCAGGAAAAGAGGTATAAATTACTCTTACTCTTTTTAGTTCTCAACACCTTGGAGGGACCTGAGCATATTATTATAAATCAATATTGATATAATTAAGTCATGAGCGTGTCAGTTTACGGAAATACATATTTTTCTATGAACCATCTTAGCTACTGTCTCAGTCATCTATGAGTGATGTTCATAAAGTTTAGTTTAGCTTACAGCCCTCCCAGTAGAATAGACTTTGGAAAACAACACTAAATAGCAGCCTGTCCAATCATTATTACCTGCTATAAAATTACAGTCCTATTTTGTTCACCATGTGATGAGATTATTTTGTCCTACTTATTAATTGGAGTGAAATTGGAAAGTGACTCACAGCAGTGTTACTGGAAGGTGTCAGACACAGAAAGCAGGTAATTATGGAGACAGGAAGAGATAAGGAAACGGAATGCAATTACCCTAGCAAGCAGACCTTCAAATTGCTCCTCTTAGGATTTCTCACTTCAGGTTGCCATTGTTCATTCTTTGCATCTCCATACTGATCTATTCCTTTCACCCTCCAGCTCAAAGAAGAAGGAGGGTTTGCATTAATCAAATTAATTTCTCCTCTAAGTGCAGGGCGTATTGACAAATTCAAAATATATGAACTTTTTATCAAATAATTTTGAATTCTGAATGAGGGCCATCTGATGTTTCAAGTGTTCTTAATATCCAAGGCTCTAACAGTCACTCAGAATCAAGTTTCATTTCACTTTCAGGTTTGAAGGGCACTCTTCAGATGTATCTTCCCCATCTCTGTCCCCCACACTATAGCACAGCATGCATTGCCTTTTTAAAAGATTTAATTAATGACTTACACATAATAGCAAGCACAAAAACAAAAAAATAACAATTCCCCCTACCAAATCCCTCCCTTGTGTACAGTATGAAAAATGCACATTGCTGCATATACTTTAAATAACAGTGTATGCAAAGAAGAAAAAAATGCTGCTTGTGCTGCAATTCATTATTTTTTATCGATGCTATAGCTGACATTTTAGTTTAGAGTACACAAAATGCAACTGCAGGAAGGACCATTGTTCACCAATTGCATGCTGTATGTGGATCATTTGAATGTTCTTGTTGTGTAAAGTACATGTTTTTAGTTTCCTATATTTTGACCCTTATATTTTGATGAAAGCCAAATGCTGCCATGTTGCTGATGGGAATGAAGAAGGCGGGTTTCTTCTGCTCCATTTGTTCAATCTCTGTGGTGCCCATTTTGTTACTTCAGCCATTTGTTTTAGCATTTAGGTGCTCTCTCAGCCTGTGCCACACTCTCACTGCAGGCTCATATGCGCACACACACTAACACACACACACGCACACATCTAGCACAAGCTGGGATTTAGAGGGATAAAGAAAGTGAGAAAATGAGAGTGAACTCCTCCTATTCATCGTTTTATTTCAAACTTTTTGACTGTTCTTTGGCTGTGTTATTGAAGCCGGTATGAACACAAATATCACGTTTTCTCCTTTTTTAGAGACGAGCGTGTTGGTGAATTCTTGCACACAGCACGGGGTGTTGTTGATGCTCAGAGTGGCACTTCAGGGCTGGATTCTCTGCACATATAGTCACATTCACTGCGATCGCATATAGAAAAATCTACCACATTTCGAAAGCTAAGACAATGGGTGGTCCGACTGTTACTTATCACCGCGTGACTGCCGGGGCGATGGAGCCACTCACACAGGCATCTACATATTCACGCACAGTTTGCCTCGAATTGTTTACAAAAAATTCTCACCCTTTTTAGTTTGATGAATACTTTGTATCAGCATGAGTACTTTTTGATAATTGTTGTATAGGTTTGATGGCCTGATAGGTGCCACTTAGCCAAGCTTCAGTCAGCTTCAGCCTGGAGCTTGGACTGATCCCTGCAGACGGATCAAGTGAGCGAGGGGAGTGTAAGAGTGTCACAAAGTGCCTTTATGTAAATGGCAGTTTAAGAGCGGCTCTACATTGAGACTTAAATATACAGTGTTGTATATGCTACGCTGTCAGTCTCGGGGATGTGTCCTCTGTGAATGCAAAATGTTCTGCGCTCATATAAAAGGTTCAGCACCTCTCTCTCCAGAAGACCCCGGAGAGAAAAGATGAGATGGAGAGAGAGCTGGAAGCTGAGGGGAAACACAGCAATCTCTTCATCAGAGAGAAGAGAAAGTAGGACACATGGTAGGGATCAAGGTCGTAGCTCAATATATAAAACAAAATACCTCTGGATTACAGGTGCCAAATCAAAGGTCAAAGGAAAATTAAATGAAGGATTGCTTCTCGAATATCAAAACAGACAGGACTCTGACAACACTATATATTTTGGACGGTTTAGCAGAATGGATTTCGTCTCAATCTTATTTTGTTTAAAGAAGCTGTATCTTTACTTTCTTCTTGAAAAGCAATAAAGCAATTTTTTGCCCTGCGCTACACCAGCATCACTTTTATCAACACTGTTGTTGAATTGCTCTATAGATTGTGAACTTTTCCCCCACTCCTGGATTTAATAGGGATGCAGGTTGTGCTGAGTATTTTGTTTGTAGAGTGTTTGTTTAGCGCTCCCTTGTTCCTTTCCAACTGTTGGTGTTTCAACGCCTTCCAAATTACACCAAGGATAGCTGTGAGGCTCTCTTCTCATTTTCCTCGGTTAACAAGCACTCTGTTTATATATGATTATGGTTCTCTGCTTGTTTATTCTGCCAGGCTTTTTTTTTAATTACTTTGCCGGTTTAGTTCAAGGTACAAAACGCACTAAAGGATTCGGTTGTTTTCTTTCTGTGGAGAAATAATATGGTCATTTTATTCTTTTTCCGCCGTCAAACGAGCTGATGGGAATAAACCTGCAGTCATTCAGCCCCCCACCACCACCACCACCATTCGCCATTTTGACGGTTATCCCTCTGTTTGCTTTGCAGCGCTGCCAATCATGCAGGTGACAATTGACATTACCAGACAGCAGGTGGAGAAGATCTTTGGTCTGGATGAGTACTGGTGCCAGTGTGTCGCCTGGAGCACCACCGGAACCCAGAAGAGCCAAAAAGCATACATCAGGATTGCTTGTGAGTGCACTTTAAAACGATCACTGGTTCATTACAAATGCAAACGCTGCCTAACAAGGTGCTTACATACTGCATTCCAGGTTGTAATAAGAGGATATTAGCATTCTTTTCACTTTGGATTGGGGGGGAGACTAACTTTCATTTAACAATTAGCCCAGAGCCATTGTGATCTCTGCACGGCAGTGCATTACTGCAATTACAATTTAGTAAAATCATCTTCCTGCGATTCTACTTAAGAAGAAAATATTCAACCCTGGCAGGGAGAAACCGAGAGTAATGCATCTGCTTGAAGGCAGTCTTTTAAAAAAAAGTGGAACACCAAATCTGAGTATTCATGAGCACATTTTTCTCTGGATACAGTATATCGGCAATGATCCCTATGAAAGTAACTGGAATAAAAACAGATTTGAAATTTATTACTGTGCAGCAATCATAAATCTGTCTGGGGAACACCGACTCATCCCTCGCTGCAGCCTCAAAAGCTTTATTAGAAGAAGCCATTTTACATTTGTGTATTTTAAAGCATTCTGCCTATTAATTCCCACATAAATATGCATTATTCTAGACAGAGCTGAATGCAGCACTGTCTCCAAAGCACAAGACGTTTTGAAAACACACATTCATTATCCTACCTTGTTTGAGAGCTCAACAAAGTCAGTTAGATGTGAGATAAGGACACACACTTGCTTCAATAACAGTGCGTTTGTGTGCACGCACCGCTTCACATTCACATGCACACACGTACACACTCGCATACATTCAAGCCTTCCAGGACTGTTGTATCTTAAGTCTCCCCCAGTCTTATTATATCGGCTTTAATTAAATCAAATGTTGTGAAACTCTCTGGTTGTCTTAATGTTTCTCTGTCTGATTGGTCAGGACGGGCTCAACATCTGTTTAAAGAAATTCACCAGCGGCTCACAGCCACACCCTCAGTCCTCTGGCAACACAATAACACATTGTTTTGCTCTGGGTCAAAACCCGAGGTGAATACATAACAGTTTTACCAACCTGCCAGCAGTCAGCGTCCCGTTTAGCTCATCAGATACAATGGCCTTGCATTTATTTCAGCTTGTAAGAAATAAGCATTGGCAGGTTTACCTGTGTAATGTGTGTAGCCTTTACAAATGTTTAGCAGGACTTGGTGCAACACTTAGAGTATCCAATGAGACGTAATGTGAAGCCCCATGCAGTCAGCCAGGCTTGCAGGAGCTCTTGTCCAATCGCCTCAGGGCTGTGTTTTCGTGTGGCTGCTCCATACAGATGGAAGCTGGAGGCTGGCGGATGCTGGAGAAGGGAGAGTGGGTGGTAGGGGAGGAGTGAGGAGTGAGGGGTAATGCAATTGCTATTGCTTGATGCCGGGCCCCTCTGGCAGCAGACAAGCATCTCTGAACCAGCCAGGCAGCCTGTAATAAGCAACATGGTTGGTGCCACCGATCCCTGTGTGGCTTAGGGGCCAACTGGAGTGCGACATGCTCAGCGAGGCCATGGGTGGACATTTCAACAGTGGGGAAAGTTGAAAATGACATCACCGAGCCAAGTTTTGTGGATAGAAGTATTTCACCTAAACCTAACAAGCTCTTACAACTATCCTAATTGGTTTGCGTTTCTCACCGTCTTTTTTTTCTTCCCCTTCAGACCTGAGAAAGAACTTTGAGGAGGAGCCGCAGGGTAAAGAGGTAGCATTGGACCAGGAGGTGTTACTGCGCTGCCATCCCCCTGAGGGAGTGCCACAAGCCGAGGTGAGACACGGATTCAGAAGATATTTATAGTCCCACATCTAGCATCCATTTACCCTTTCCTCACCAGGAGGACAAAGAGCAAAAAGTAGCTCAGGATCAGCTCCCCAGCATCTCTCCCTGCTCCACCAGGGAGCAGACAACCCTGTACGGATAAATTACACCTAATTATTCCCCATTATTGATTTATTATCTCTCTTACATCTCTAAGAAGCCGTATATCACAGCGTCTCGTCACATCACTCAGGATAGGCTTGGAGGCTTCAATCCCCGTTTGGCATCTCTAAAGGCCTATCCATAATTAATGGGTCTATTTGCTTCTCTCTCTCCCTATCTTGTTCTCTATCGCTCTGCCGTCTCTCCATGTCCCATGTCTCTCATACACTCTTGTTCTGCCCAACTCTCTCTGTCTGTCTTCGCATCTCTCGGTGGTGTGTGTCTGTGTTTAGAGCACCAGACTGGGGCCAGCTGTTTCACCTCGTCTGCTGCATCCTCCCAGTCCCAGATAGGCACTAACCGCTTTAATAACAACACAAGAGGAGGTTAGGCCAGCCTCTCAGACAGCCCAGAGACCAGGGGCAGCAGACTAGCCTATCACAGCTCGACAGTGTAGGGACAGTTTGCAGACAATTGGGAAGGAAGGTGCCAACTGCAGTCCAACAGAAAAGAACATCAGAGCAGAAGTCACCACGGGAGAAAACGGGATAGAAAAAAAGCCCAATTATATGCGGTATCGCAACTGGCAGTAATACCAACAACAATGCCTCCGTACCGTAGCTACTCTCGAGACGGCACAAGGTCAAGTGAGAGCAAGAAAACAAGCAAACCAATCTGAGAGTACACCAAAAAAGGAATAACATCAGTTTTGGCTTCTGCAAGAGGGCACAGAAACTACACAAAGCATGATCAGTTTCACTCTCAGACTGCCAACAGCTATAGAGATCTACAGCAGCTACAAAATACAAGCTACGTTTTCCCACACAAATTGAGAATAAATATGAAAACCGTCTCATACCAATCTACCATTGTTCTCTTTTTGGTCTCTTTGATTGCATCAAAAAGAAATACCCCACTGCTTTTGCTGTCTATGTAAAACTCTCTGGATGATGATGATAAGGTTTCAATTCAGTTGCTGTGAATTTTGACCTCTGAAACATATTTTCAGGTGGAGTGGCAAAGAAACGAGGATGTGATCAACCCAGCGAGTGACCCCAATTTTTTCATCACCACTGACTACAATCTTGTCATCCAAAAAGCCCGGCTGGCGGACACGGGCAACTACACGTGTGTGGCCAAAAACATCGTTGCTCGCCGCAAAAGCACCTCTGCCACGGTCCTAGTCTATGGTAGGTGATAACGTCTTTCAACAGGTGTCTCGGAGGGAAATGCGAGGTCTGGGGTCGAATGATCGCCAGCTCCTAAATAATTTATATAAATAAACATAAAAACAGCTTAAATTTATCATCTATTTCTTGCATGTTGCTTTCGTTATCCCACATTTCCACATAAACCTCAGCATGTGCTCTTGCATGGAAGACACCTTGGTGCACTTATTGATCAGGTGGTTGTAATATTACACTCAGATTCTAAACCCTAGTTGTAATAACAAAATGCAGCATATTACATATTGTGATAACTTGCATAAGTCAGCTCTATTTTCAAGCTAACAATGAATTGCACTATCATTAATAACTACAAAAAGATATAGTAGTGTATCTTCACATTAATTAGGCCAGCTTAAAATGTTGCTGGCAGCCATTCTGCCAAAAGCTGGCAGTCCTCAATCCTCCTCCTGCCATCTTCCTCCTTCTCTGTAGTGGATCCAATACGGGACAAGAAATTGAATTACCAGCAAACTGTAAATAATGACTTGGCTTGATAAGCGCACTGATCTTTATTAGAATGCAGAGGAACAGCATATTTTCTATCACAGGGGGTTCATTGGCTACTGGCACTACTTAAGTTTTGCATACGTTACAACAGCCAGCCTTAATTCTCAGCTATACGCAATAAGGAAATCGTGTGGGAACACATCATGAAGGCAACATTGGTATATGAAAAATGTAAAATCTGGCATAATGTCTGCCACAGGGTCTGTTTTTGTTGAGGCTGCCAGAAGGCCCTTGCCGAGATACCATGATGTGCTGTAAAGTCAGAACAAGAGTTCTTGTATATTATCTAACAACACAGCAGAGAAAACACTCGGTATGCCACAAATATACAGCACTATGTAGGAGTACTCCATCCTCCTCAGCAGCATGTGCACCACGTCTTCTGCTAAAAAATAATTGAAAGGTTTTTGTGTGAAATCTATTCAATATTTAGCTTATACAAGATGTATACAAAAAATTTTAGTACAGAAATTTGAAATACATGAATAACGAGGGGTGCACTGTAAGTTTGCTTATCCCTTGTGAAACTAAGGGAATTATTTAATAAAAACGTATTATCTTGTGCAGTGCTCAAATTCAGATTGCAGCTACTTGAATTATAATTGAATTAAATTACATTTAAGATTGCTTTTACTCAGCCAAACAAAAAGCTCCCAATTGAATCTGGAGGGATAGTATGTGTAAGCTGAATTCAATTCAGAAAACATGAGCATAGTGTGGAACCAGAGGGTCACTTAGAGACGGCTTTAGAGCCTTTGGTTATTAAGGATAAAAACCATTCGTTGTACCGGATCCAAACATATACATGTCTACACTATAGATTAGATAGATGAATCAGAGTGAGTAAACACATGTATTGCTTTTGATTTGACTTGTACAGTTGATTTACTTAATTTAGTTTAGAAATTGAATCATCAAATCAATATTTAACAATTAAGACAAAAACGACAGTAAGAGAAATCACTGTCTTTTAGATATTTGACAAAGCACTTCAAGTAATTTCCTTTAGGCTGTTTTTTTTTTTTTTTTTAAATGAACAAACTGTGCAGACCCTGTATGGGGTTCGAACATTTAGATTTCGCCGTATGACTTTAAATATAGTTCAAAATGAAGGCATGTGCACTTTCACTGTGAACGGTTTCAAATGAAATGTGTTAATTTGGAGCATGCAGTCAAAACACACATTATCATACACTCCACCAAGCCTCCAGCTTGAAAATAAAAAAGCCCAATTATTCTGGCTGTTGATTATAATAGATTAGCTTGTTGTTGAAAGACTTGCTCTGCAGATGAAGAAATCTAGCGTTGAAATGATTGTGGAGGCAAAAGCATTCACGTCCCTATTGTTTGTCTTCCTTGTATTGTCAAACAATCGTTTTCACTCGTGGACCTGACGCATTGTGAACAGATTGCTACGGTGCTTGCTTGTGCAATTTTATTTTTTTCACATCACTCCATGTGCTTGACAAGATGACAAATGTATTAACATTGTTGTTATATTTGAGGTTAAATCCCAATACATGTAGTGTTGTTCAAAAAAAGAAAAAAAAAAAGAACAATTCAGTTACCTGTAAGCCTCACAATCCACCATGCTAGCTAGCTGTAGCAAGCTGTAATAGCGGCTACTTTTCAAAGGGGGTTCAACGGGGGGGCAGAGATGTATTTTAACAAGGCCTGGCTGGTGTGACTGCACTCTGTGCTAAGAGGTAATCAGGGGCAGAGTTGCCTGGCAATTTACCTCGCCGTGGTGGGCAATCAATCGCATAGAGAGGGCAAGGAAATGATTCAGCCCCGACAAGCACAGGCGAGAGTTAGGGGGGGAATTAGGAAGGGAGTATGTACAGAGAAGGAACGACAGTGCTGTTCAAGTCAATAACTCAGGAATCTCAGTATCTTGTAAGCTGCGGCAAACACAGGATGTACAGGAGGCAGCTGATTAGAATTAAACCTCCATGTTTGATGTAATCGCCTGCCGTGATCGAGCGATATACTGTAGCAGCAATTATGTGCCAATAGAGAGTTAAGGTTCAGTACATGGGCAGTGTTTTTTTTTTCTAGTGCCTGAACTTTTGTTCAAAATATAAAAGAGGCATAAATGAAAGCCTACAATGTTTTCTACAATTCATAGAATAATAGAGTTGAGGAATGACGTGTGAAATCAGCGGTGGATGTGTGAAGGACACAATCTGAATTACTAGAACAGCAACGATACATTTCTGTAGTGTGTTTGCATTTCCAAGGAGTAGGCGTGGGCATTTTTTATGCATTTATGAATATGAGCTTTTATTGCTTTAAATAGCATTTCTTTATAGTGATTACATTCTGAATGAGTGATTTCTATAATGTCTCCCATTACCTCTGTGACATTTAGACCGATATTTAAAATGTCCACTAGTTACTTAGCAGCATCTGTGTGTTCCTCAGAGATAAGGTCAAAAATGGCAAGCTGTCATGTTATTTTCTGCTCCCTGTTGAAGCCATTTTGTTTTCACAACAGTTGTCTGTAATTCCACGGCGGACACAGGAAGCAGCCCCCTTTGCTTTCGCTCTTCCATTAGTTCACCTTGCAGTGCTCAACCAAAGGGTGTAATAGCAGTCACGATTATTCTAGCGCAACACACCTCTTTTTTCCGTGGTGCATGTCGGGTAATCCTGGCTGCTCTGTCCCTTCATCCATCCATCCATCCCCCCCCCCCTCACCCACTCTTCCCCGTGCGCTGGTCTGACAGTCAACGGCGGCTGGTCCACGTGGACCACCTGGTCGTCCTGCAGTGCTGTGTGTGGGCGTGGCTGGCAGAAGAGGAGTCGGAGCTGCACCAACCCCACCCCACTGAATGGAGGGACATCCTGTGAGGGGCAGAACGTCCAGAAAAGTGCCTGTGTGGCCACCTGTCCAGGTAACTCCCAGGCAACCCCCGTTTGTCCTGTGGCGCTTGGCTTCCTGTGGCTTCCTTTTTGCATTTTTTTGCATCTAGAAGTCATCAATTCATCTTTATTTTGGCTGCCTTTTGTTCCAGCACCCAGGTCTTTCCTTCGACGTCAGTGCTTGTGTTGTTTCTTGCAATTAGACCGCTTACACAACAATGTCAGAGTCTATTAGTCTTCACAGTAAGGCCTCATCCTGAAAGTGATTTGTTGTTCACTCTTTGTTCGCATATCTATCTATCTGCTGCGCTGTACTCAGGCCCTCCTTTTATTTCAGAGACCTGTCTGCTTTTAGAGTCATGGTCCCAGCCATGGCATTGTGTCAGACCAGCTAGTACATTTGTTGTTCTTTGCTGCTCAAGCTATGTAGTAAATATGGGGCAATAAAAAGCTGAATTATGGCAGCCAGTGGGCCATGTTTACGTGTGAGGAGCTGAGGGCGTTTCATTTGCCTGCCCGTTCTCCCTTGTGAGAGCGTCAGAGAGGCAGAGAGTGTCCTGCCTGATACTGAGCAACACATATCGATCCCCGGTAGCCTGAGATGGAAGTCAAGCTGCTTCATTTGCAGTCCCACATTAGCCCCCTGACAGAGGGAGAGGGAGCAGGATAGGAAAAAAGGAGGTGTAGGTGAAAGCAGGGATAGAGACAGATGGAATCAGATCCAGTGTAAGGAAGGCAGGAACAAAACCCAGAGTGACAGAGAGGAGAGGGAAACTGAGAAAGAACCCGAGTGTGAACAAGAGCTTGCTGTTTAGCTGCCAGCAGATCAGTCGGTGGACATATAGCTGGGACTCTGCAGCCATGCTGACCGCAGGAGAAATCTCCCGCTCGCTAAATAGCAAAGAGGGAAATCCAACACCTCTGGCAGCTTCTCCATGCCTAAAACAGAGGTTATCTTCCTCTGTGAATCAGGGCGTTGTGTTACAAATCTACCGTGTAAAGACATCACTAGATGTCAAGCATGAGGGTAAGTAACATTGCCCGCTGGAATACAGCAAGAGGAGGGAAGACAAAGGAAAAACCAGCAATGCATTACACTCAGGACCCTATCTGGATTATTAGCGCTGGAGCAACGAGTCATGGAATTAGAGGGGTGTCCGGGGAAGCTTGACATTCCCCCACAGCAAAGCAGGATACTGACCTCTATGAGCTTAAAGAGATTAATGTCAGTCCAAGCCACTATTGTTGGATTAAACCCCGCCTCTTTCTATCTTTCTCTTGCCCCTCTAGGAGAAAGTGTGTAATTTCAACCCTTGAGGTACTGTGACAGAAATTGCATTGTGCCCTGTGAACACAGTTTGCAGAGACTTTGAGAAAGAAAGACCTTGTTTGTTTTTTTCTCTTGATGAGACGCTACAGTGACGTGACCCGGCTCACACCTCTATCAGTCCTGTTGTTTGGCGACAGAGAGTTGTCTCTGAGTCTCTGCCTCTTTCTCTCACTGGTTACCTGTCTCAAACAAAACATCAGTGGCAGAGACGGCCCCAGCTGTCGGACCCCCAGAGAGGGCTCCCTTCAAGGCCAAAGTCTGCCACGCCAGATCCTCGGGATGACGAGCTGTTGTTTACATCCACAAGTGATGCTGCGGCCCCGTTGTGTACTCAAAGACATGCCTCTGGAGTCCTCCATGATGAACTGACCACTCCCATCATTTGTCACCCAGCACACACACAACCCAGCGATGACAACCCCTGAATACATCCACATGAGTCCACATGTATGAATCTTCTGCCTGAATACATGAATATAGTTTCCATAGAGTCACGTTCAGCGAAGGGGAACAGATGATTCCAGCCTAGCAGAGAGGGTCATAACAAACTGGATAACAACCTTAATTATCACTTTGCTTTTAGCCTTCGCAGGTCCAACCCACTGCACTCACAGGAGATGGTGATTTTCACCATTTCAGAAGAAAGAGACTTGAGCAGAATGTATTACACGGGGAGCTGTAATGCTGCAGATAGACATCATGTTATTTATTTAGACACGGCTGACATTTGGATTCAGAAGCATCTTTTTGGGGGGTTTGTTTTTTTCATCAGTGCCTTTGTTTTTGAGTTGCATTTTAAAATAATGCATGATTTAATTCTAGTCTTGTTTCAAGAGTTCATTAATTATCCAGACTCAGATTCTTCGTTGATTATAAGCTCTCTAGTGCATTTAGCTTACAGCATTAGTTCTTTGAAATGAGTTACAGAAAAATCTATTTTGTTTTTTATCTGCTTATTCTCTGTAATTTGCAGTTTCAGTCTGTTTTGTCTAAAACACATCGATGGCCCCACAGATTTGCTTTACTCCTACTTTGGGGATAAGGAGATGCTGTCAACTGAATGAATATACGCTGGAAAAAAATCAATTTAAATTTGGAAGCAACAACATGCAAAGGCTATAATTTGTCTCCGCCTTGCCCATGTCTATATATATTTCTTGTTGAAATGCCGATGGCCATTTGTTGTTCCACATTTAAAAAGTAGCATTATTCCTTCAGAGCAGTGCTTCGCTCACAGCCAAAGAAGAACGTTCCCACACACATACGAGCAACAGACCGACACCAGTAACAGAACTCTCATCGTGTTTATTCACAATAACTCTTGTATTTAAACGTGAGCTCCCACCTATCATCGGCAAAGTGTGAAGATGGAGAGGCTCATCTGAATTTTTGTCTAAGTCTCCAAAGTGTTTTAATGAGAGTTGATGGAGGCCTGTGTGGTGGATCAGATGGGCTCCATGCTGGGAGAGACACAGGGAGCTGTGGAGGAGGAGGAGGAGGAGGAGGAGGCTAAAGCCTGAGGCTCAGAGCAGAGCAGATCAACACTTGAGACAGCGAGTAGCCAAACTATGCAAGAGCTTATCTCCATTCCTCTTTCCCTTTCTCTGCCTTTCCCTTTGTCTCCATCTCATCATATGCCGCTGGAGTACCCCTCATAAAATCTGCAGTCCATCCCTCACCCATTCATTGACTCTGCCCCTGCATTGACTTGTGATCAGAGCCAACATTCATGGCAAAATGTCAGATCATGCCAACATTTTCCAACAAAGAAACACTACCTTTGTCAACAGCAAATAGTTAGTCCCCAGTTTTGGAAGTGACACAGTGTAACCTGCCCCGCACAAATTAATGGAATCATCGCTGATGTGTTAGAGAAAAGCAAACAACCTGAAGAGATTTCAAACGCGTGTGCATTATTTAAATATTGTTCTGATCCCTCAGGCTTGCCAGAGGAGCTGTGAGATTTCTACTAGATGGAAAATAAACAGACTCTGGGCTGGTGTATTTGTGTATGGGTACTTGTAAGCGTGTGTTTGTGCATGTTCGTGTTGTACACATGCAAGTTAACGCCCATATGTCTACTGTCTGCACTGCAGGCAAATGTCTATTTCTACTTTCGAAACAAGTATTCGTGTGTCTCAGGATATTATCAGAGACTGATCTAGAGACTTCATGTTTTATCCAAGGAATAAATAAAGGCTGTGGTTAATAAATGTGAGAGAAAAAACACTTTAGTTCACTGCGAAAAAGACGGTGGCCATCTGGTGACAGCCTCGCATCAGCGCTGTTTTTAATCCTTCTGTGCCATTTGTTTTGGCTCAGCCTCCTCATATCTCATTCTGTCTCACTTTGGTTTGTTCTAGTGGTTTAGTTAACATAAGGGAGTAGAGTCAACTTTGAGCAGTTATACATAAATAACTACATCATAACCACAAAAAAATATATTTTTATTTTCAGATATATAAAATGTGTCAGAAATACAGAATAAGGTGTGGTTATTAATCTGTTGCATCACCCACTGCTGTTGCTTAGCTATCAACCCCCGCCATCGGTCTGTATTTTTCGGTGGCTTTTCTTTCATCAGCCTTTGATCACCGGGATTAGGGGTGGTTACCATGCACATGTGTGTTGACAGGTCAGTGGGAGCGGAGGGGCAGCCTGCTGGTCTCAGTGGTACTTGTCTACCTCCTTGTGTTCCCCTCAAGGACACAGAAACCATAGGTGTCCGATGATCTCGGACTGTGTCAGTCAGTAGCCGTTGTCATTTTGAACAGCAAAGCCTTGAACAGGCCCTCCTACTGACCTGTAAAGAATGGTCGGGTCCCTTTTGCTTCTCCCCCCCTACAACATGTCCAAATGGGGGCTTGCCACTGGGCCATTGTATTACTTTCCCTCCTCAGAGACCCGCCTGACCTTAAACCTGTGGTGCTGCATGATTGAAAATCAGCTGTGGTGCCTTTTTGCAGTGGTGCTAACAATCTCTTTCTGGGGATTTGATAAGGAAAACTGGGGCTTTGGATAACAATTTTCTTATGTGGATTCTGGAAAAGGAAAAGGACTGACTCTGATTTCATCCTTTTAATAAAAAAAAAAAAAAATAAAATCAAGGAAAGTGACAATTTTCTTGCTACATTGCATTTATTGCAACCACTGATGATCTTCCCACTTCCTTCTTTGCTGTCCAATCATTTCTCTGGTCTCTGCTTCTGTGGAAATCCTCTCCTGTTTCTGAAATATTTGCAACATGTGTTCCGATTGCGTCCGACAGGCCATCGAGAACTGTTCATGCATCCTCATCTTTCTTTGACTTTCCTCCGCCTCGGGTCGCAGCTCTTGTGTCTCATCCACATTCTCACGAGCAGCACCCTGTTCCCACTCCAATCTCCTTGTTTGAAAATGTTATTTGCATGGCCATTTGTCTTGCTTTGTGGTGGAAAAAGAGAAGTAGAATTTCATCACCTCATCAGGGCAGTTGTTGATCTCATCTCTTTATTTCACAGTGGTGTGGATAAACTGAGGGGCGACATAATATATTCATTAGGACATAATTCTCTATTCAATCATTCTCGTTCCCAGCCTGGATAATCAGCCCACTGGCCCACGGATGGGTCCACTCAATGCCAAACAAGGACAATTATCTGATTGGTTCTGCTCTCTCTGCCAAATGGATCTGACTGCAAAGAGGCCCTAGCTGTGTCAGCATCCAGTCACACACACACACACACACACACACACACACACAAACACACCAAATACTCTCATTCTCTAGCAATGATCTGAGGAAAGACGACCCAACATGCAGACTTGTGTGTGCACAAGGTCTAATTCACACATCTGTGCCTCTGGCCTGATACCCCCACAGCGCCATTTAGCTTGGTTTCCTACTGGCTGTAAAACCAAATAATATCATTGCTTGGTACAGTTATGCAATAATATAAGTCCCAACCTGAGTGACTCGCACACTTATGTTTTATTAACCAAAGTCTCTGACCTGCAGCGGGTCAGACCTGCTATCTTTGGGTTATGCCCTCTGCACTATTTATTGCTAGGATTAATGAGCGCTAAGGTTTTCATGCCCTTAGGTCAGTCAGGAGGAGGGTTACTGCTGTCATAGAGGTGCACTTGTAGTGTGTGTGTGTGTGTGTGTATGTGTGTGTGTGTGTGGCTCTGGTGATTCTTGTCTGGTCCCCTTCACCCCTACATTTGGGAGAGAGAAAGAGCGAGACGGTGGCGTTTTTTCCCCCATGAGAGCTCATTACTGCTCTTTTTCCCATTAGCCCTATGGTAACCTTCCCCAGGCCTGGCGCTGTGTCACTCTCAATATCACTCCCAGCCGCCCACCACAATGCCAAATTACCCCCACCTTTGCAAAATTGTCTCCCTCCCTGCGTGTGGTAAAGCTGCTGATATTTCTTACAGCAGGGCCCGCACAGAACAATTACTGGCCCATTTCCATTTGTTTCATTTTGCTTGTGTTGATGGTGGTGTGTTTGAAGTTGTGGAAAATACACAGCAGGTGTAATGTACATCCGCCTCTGTTCAAAGTAATACCACCTGTATTATGTCTTGCATTCATATGTACTGCAGGTAATGCGCATGTTGCTACAGTAACGGCTTGTTTGACAACGAAATCAAACCAAGGCAGATTTTCTTCCTCTCACAAATTTTCATTTAGGAGGATTTTTAAAACCTATAGGTACACATGTGTGTTTGACAGTAGACTATAGGGCCAATTTCCCAAGGGTCAAATTCTCCTCCCTGTACAGATTTAGTTTGTTGACAGCCGAGTCTATCAGGCCACAGCACCCACGTCCCATTGGGGTTGTAGCTTTAGTTGCATCTGATTTCCATGTTAAAAATAAACAAAGAGAGCAGAACAGAGACGATATGGCTTTCCTCAGCAGTTTTACACGCTTTGGTTTCCCTGTGCATCTGCTGGATTTGAGTGTGTGCAAGTGGATTTGCATGTCTTTATAATGCTTTACTTACCATGTTTCCATTTTAGAGCGAGTGGATTTGCACAGGATGGCAACAGAGTATTCTACCAGTTGTTCTCATCTCGCACGCAAATACACCACTGATTTTACACCGCTGTTGCATCTGAACTTCACCATGTATAGTTTCAACAGCTCACAATGTTTGTAAGAAGGAGTTATAGCTTGTTTTATTGAAAGTGTTCAGCATGTTTTCCAATCAATAGTTTTCCCTTAGAACCAAGATATCTCTGGCTGAAATGAATCAGTCGGAGTTTGCTGCTATATGTGTGTGTATTTGTGTGTGTGTTTGTGCTCACCCATGTTTTTCATTACGTGTGTTTGCAGTGGACGGAGGCTGGAGCGAGTGGAGCAAGTGGTCGGCTTGCGGTGCCGACTGTTCGATGTGGAGGACCAGGGAGTGCACCCAGCCCTCACCTGGCACCGGGGGCAAAGACTGCCAGGGGCTCGACCTCCAGTCTCTCAACTGTACCAGCGAGCAGTGCCCACAGAGTGAGTGCACCAACCACCCACATACTGCGAACATAACTGTTCACCTCAGTGGAACAATAGAGGAGAATCAGTTGCACAAGTTCTTTATTAACCTCTTTCTGTAACAGGATCAGTTGAATGCAGTTTAGTTTTATATTTGCTTATAAAATAAAAAAGCATGGCCGTTAAGTCCTGCACGATACATCAAATACAATATCAAGTAGATCATAAGCAATACATCGGCAACAGGTTCACAGGATTAGCATCAATTCATCCCTGAACTAAGGCGGGTAGAGAGGTTTTTACCTTCATGCTCTATGTTTTTAAATACTGTTTCCACTCTGGCATGGGGAGCGAGAGTGTCCTCTCCTCTTTTTATTAGATCAAATAAACATTTTATGCCTCCTTATGGCATCAGTTTCCTGTGATGGATGGAAGGAAAGATGTCCATTTCATAAGCCACTTGTGCTGGTAGCAGAATTGTCTGCGGACCATTATTGGCTCGTCCCCACCTGCGTGACCTTTTTAGACGATCAGTTCTAATAAACACTGGTATGACACCCGCTGCTAAGATAATATACAACCTTTTCACCTGCGTCGCTGCCGTGTTGCTCTCGGAGCTATTAATAGAGCTGAGAATGAAACCATCTCTCTTCTGAATAAAACACAACCTGTCAGATAAAGTGCCACGGGTCAAATCAGCCGCGAAAAACACACACATAGCCGGTGTGCATGTGTGCTGTGATTTGTGCTTATGCTGGCTTTATATTTTTATATAGTTACAAAGCCAATGCGAAAATTCACTTTTTGTGTGAAGCAGCCACCGCCGTCCCACTTCCTGTGTGTCATTTATAGGGCATGTGTGTACTGTCAAAATCAGGAACAGCAAACAACGGCAGCTGAGTGGAAAGTGGCAACACAGGGTCCACTGCTGACCAGATGGACATGAAAGGAGAGCTTTCACTCCCTACAGATATCAAAGACAGAAAGATATTGCAGCTTCCCATCCAGAAATGATGAGTCTCAGGGTGGTGTCTCATGGAGAACATTTTATAAATAGCACGCTCTTTGGCTTATGAAAAACACTGGGTTTTAATGTGGACTTGGTTACCATGGGCCAGTGAATTAATAAATTGAATTATGTATCGTGCACCA
This sequence comes from Anoplopoma fimbria, assembly GCF_027596085.1. Lineage (NCBI taxonomy): Eukaryota > Metazoa > Chordata > Actinopteri > Perciformes > Anoplopomatidae > Anoplopoma > Anoplopoma fimbria. Next base: position 9,500,947 of record NC_072452.1, on the reverse strand, counting down.
TTTGACGTGATCAGATTGACCGATGCATGGAGAGCCGCAGGGTGGATAGAGCTTCTGTATGTCGCATTGTGTATATGTGTTAGCACAGTGTGTGTGAGAATGTGTCCGTGTGTGTGCATGCATGTGCGTGTGTCAACCGATAGCTGAATATTGGCTGATGCAGTGCACCAGGGAGCTCAGTCGGCCCATCATCAAAGGTCAGCAGCTCCTCCCCAGAGAGGCAAGATATATACACAAAGATGCCAGTCATTGTTCCTCACTCACACACACACAAACACACACACACACACACACACACAAACACACACAGTCACTCAGTATTTACACTGACAGTGCAGAGCGGAGCGCTGGCCTCTGAAGAATGCCTGTCCCAATCTGTTCCCAGCAGATGTGTTTCCATAGACAACGGCTGTGTGAAGTATTATAATAAGCAAAATAGCAAGATGGTTTTGGCTTGTCAGCAACTCGCATACTTCAACCATGTCTGCAGGCTATTAGCTGAGATGGGAAACTTCCCCCTGAAACAAAAGGCACCCTTCTCTTCTCCAGTGTAATCGAACAATACAACTGCAGAGTGAGCCGTAGTCACTCTGCCACAAAAGATGTCCTTTGTCTTAGGCCCTCACAAACATCTCTAATCTCCCTCATTAAGCCTGGAATGGCATACGTTAGATGAGGTTGTTGTTTTTGGTATTGCATATATGAGAATCAATGTGCAGCAGCGAGCTTTGTGTTCCAGCTCCAAAATAAACAGATCTGACCCAGGCAGGATCATTTTCATAAAGCAAACAAAAGTCCAAGATGGAGCTACGCAAAATCTGTTCAGGGAAATATTAAATACGCTGGCAGCAAGCCAGAGCCAAAATGGCAGACAGGTGTTAGAGGGCACGAAAAGGATAGTGGGAAAAATGATACTGCTGGTATTCTAAGGCACAGGAAATTAGAACAACATAAAACAATTATTTGGCTTAATGTGTCTAATGAAGGTAATGATCTTAATATGCAACAGCATCCTGTTTTGGTGGTGTCACAAATGATTGTGCGAAAAACCATCAATCTATGAATCCGTCCTCAGTCTGTTTTTGACTTAGGGAGCTAATTTGTTGGTGAAGCAGCTGATGTTTTCGTCATGGGTTTGTTTGTCAGAGCGGGGTCACAGGCTTTGTGAAAAATGGCTGAACATTTATTTTGGGCCATATTTCACCGGGACCCGCTGAGGGATGGGATGACTGTATTGTGGAGATAGTAATGGTCACGTTCACTTTGAGAGTTTTAGTAGCCATATTTCCCTGACCTTAAGAACTCCCATGTTATTCATCTTCGGCCGAGTGACTAGGATTGGCCATGGGATGAAATATATTCTCAGGTCTCTTGATAAATGCCCTGGGGTGAGGCAGAGGAGGCTGCAAAGCTTTTATTTATCAATGTGGCAGAGAGAAAGGAGAAGGTAGAGAGAGTTGAGGACTATCTGGTGCAAACGTTGTGCTGACTGCCAATGCAGCGAAAGACCAAACTTCAACAGGATCCAGGTACATCGCCTCAGAGGAGATGAATTATTAGTTTTATATAAGTTCACACTGGCCCATCTCAAGTCAGAAACTGATCCCTAACCAGCCAGCCCTGGAGCAAGTCTGAGGAGTTGAACTGTAAGCTCAGGGAGAGAGGAACAAACAGAGATTGGCCCGGGGTCAGCTGTGAAAAACAGCCCATCACATCCACAGATTATCCGCAGGCGGGTGTCAATCATGAAGAGAGGTCACACACAAAGAGAATCAAAAGTTCTTTGCCAGCAATTACGCCAAGTGGACATGAACCATGGAGTGACGGGCGGCAGAAAAGCAAAGAGATAAATTGGTAGAGTCTGTGTGGAAAAAAGAGGGCAGGAGAGGGCGCGCTTGAGGGGGACTAAAGTAAAGCCCATCCAATTATAAAACCTGATTAGCTACGTCAATTAAAGTGTGATGGATGTCCTTTCAATTATTGGCTGGCATCATGAAAATCAATGAGCGGGGGCCAGGAAGAGCTGAGAATACTTGCTGGTCAGGGTTGTAGTGAGCGTCGGGATCGTTTCACCATGACACCTGGTGGGTCAGATAAAACTTCTCCCAGTGATGCTCCGATAAGCCACCAGAGATTACAAACAGAATAGAGGGAGAAAGGGAGGGAGGAAGATTGTGTGATTGACTGACTTTATTGTCCGGGTGCATGAATGGTGTGCGCAGGGAAAAGGAAGAGTAGAGATACTGGATCTCTGCATCTGAGGTTAGCTAGGTGCCTTTGGTTTGCCCTTAGAAAGTAAACAGCAACTGGCCAATCTAAGGTTATGTTTATCCAATCAGCAGAAATCCAGTTGGCCCGTCTCCTTGCTGAGGGGTGTTGTTTTGTCTTTAGTCAGACTGCACATCTCTCTGTAGACTGCAGTGCTGGAAGTCCAAATATCACAGCCTCATCTGGCCTTTGACTCACCAAGACAATTGGATTTTGGGAACTTTTAATGAGAGGTTCAACCATAGTCTCTGCCCCCTTTTTTCGGAAGGTGGAAGGTTTAGCCCGGCTGCTTACGGTTAAGCACCTCAATGCTTCCCTGAGGAGAGAGAGTCAGAAGAGAGAGGCACAGGCAGATAAATGAACAGAATGAGAGGTGGAGGAACAGCGTATGTGTTCTGTAAGACGCTCCCTACTATTGGTATGTTCTGTGCACATGTGCTATGTAATGTCAAGAACAAAACGCACACAATCTTCAGCCGGTCATTCAAAATTGATTGCATGTCAAGATATCTCTGGCATTACAACGGGCATCCATAGAGCCTGGCTGCATATAATCCTGCTACTTAAGGTATCAGATTGTACTGAGATAATCACCCATGAAATAGATTCTGGCATTTCTCTTAAAGACTTGGGTATGTGAGGCGGCTTTGTCAAAAGAAATGGATTTTTCAAGGAAAGTGGAGAAGGCAAGGACAAATGGTTGAAAAAGAAATGAATGGAGATGAGAGTGAGACGCAGACCGAAAGAATACTTTACAATTACCATTTACTCTTCAATTTTGACTGAGAGCACTCTGCTAATTTAATCATGCCATTCTGATATCACAGATTTACCAACACCAATTAAAATTTGTCAAATCAGTGCTTCCTTTGTTTAGCGCAGTTCCTGTCAAGCAGTAGGATTATACAGTGGTAAAGAAAAACAACACCATGACAGACTGGATATATTTATTAAAATATGTCAACTACTGTTCATGGTCCATTTGGACACAACATTTTTGGACGTGTTATTGCTGCTCGTTGCTTAAAAGTAAATTTCACTTCCTGTCTCCCTGTTAGTCTTTCTTTTTCCTCTGTAATTTTAATTTTCAGTCTCGTACATTGGCTCTCCTCCTGATTCTGTCCTCCTCCTTTTGTTGTCAACTCACCACACTCCAGCCAGCGGCACTTTAACCTTTGCCGTTGTTCTCCGTCCATCAAAGCTGCACTGCTCAATGCGTCCCCTCCTTGACTGTGTTCAGCTGACAGCGCTACGCCCCCATGGCTCCCAGGGACAATGGCCCTACACAAAGGCCCCAGGAGCATCCTCCACCTCCGCCACCAGTTTCCCAAAGCCCAGGGAGACAGCCGTAGCAAATCCCATTCTCCTGCAAAACACACACACACACACACACACACATACACACAAATGCATGCACACACTGATGTTTGTCTGGGCTTAGCTGTCATCTTCATACTGTACGTTCAGGGGAGAAAGACGCTCCAGCTCCTCTCTCAGGATTTTAAGAGAGAGAGAGGAATTCAAAAAGAGGTGCTAAAATGTCATAAGCAAATCCTTCCTTCATCGCATTTTTCTTCTCTTGTGGGTGTTGTGTCCTTATAAAGAAAAAGACAGGGGAGAGACAAGATATATATTAATACATACATGTACATATATTGTCCACAGGTAGGCTTTAGGCTTTTAAATATTACTCATACTCATATATATATATATACTGGCTCCATTAAAGGGATAGTTGGAAACACCCAAACTATCCTTTTAACCCTGCATCTCGCAGTCAGGGACAAAGTCATGCAGCATTAGGTGGCAGGCAAGGAATGTGGAACTGATATCATATATTTTATTAACCTATTATATTATTATTATTATTATCCAGATCCTCAAGTGAGACCTTTGTATGGAGGATCTTCAGCATCACATTTTTCAGTTGTGCTTAATGATTTATTTTCTGTCGTTTTGTGTCCTCCCCTGGCAGCCGTGAGCGGGGCCGAGGACGTGGCGCTCTACGTGGGCATGGTGGCGGTGGCACTGTGTCTGACACTGCTGCTCATCGTGGTGGTCCTGGTCTACCGGCGCAAGAAGGAGGACCTAGATGCTGACGTGGCAGACTCCTCCATCCTCACCACTGGCTTCCAGCCCATGGGCATCAAGCCCAGTAAGCCAGGTGTGTGGGCACCGCGGCCACGCAGGCCTCCCCCCACAGCAGTAGGACACTGTTCTTTGTTCTACCCTCCTCTGTGCGTCCGTCGGTCTGTCCGTCTGCCCACCGTGACCGTGCAGCACTCATCTACATGAACAACCGGTCCTGTGTTTGTTTGTGGTTGTGGAGGTGGTGTGAATGCCTTTCCAGTGGTTTTTAGTCTAAGCAAGATGTATTATATTATGTTTACGTGTGTGTGTGTGTGTGTGTGTGTGTGTGTGTGTGTGTGTGTGTGTGTGTGTGTGTGTGTGTGTGTGTGTGTGTGTGTGTGTGTTTGTGTTTGGTGCACTAGCTGTTTATTTGTCTGCCTGACACATTATGTTTCGCCACCACCTCATTGTCAGGAAATGTACCCACTCTGTTTACTGCCTGTGTGGAGCCTCTGAGGTTTACCATCGGGTAATAGAAATACAACTGTCTGAGTTAGATGGAGATGGGGAACTGGGTTGCAGTGCCTGTGATTCACCGTGAAAAAAAGCCTTTATACATTCTGGGTGCTAAGCTGTATCTGAGTTCTGTTTGGAATTGATTGTGTGGTTGCTAAACAGACAGACTGACAGAGAGTGAGAGAGGGGATGCGAATTGACTGGCTTTGTGTGGAATTTGTGTTTGTGTATTGTTAAGTGTGTGCGTCTGAGTCTTCTGTTTCCAGCAGCATGTGTCTTTCCTGTGTTTGTTTCAGTTTTTCGTTGTGTGTTGCAACAGCTTTCGAGAGTGTGAGGTCTGTCTCTGTTATGTACAAACCCCTCCTCGCCTGCCACTCATGGAGTTTCACACAATTTTTTTTGTCTGTTTCATTATTTATTTTAACAGAGAATTCCCATTTGCTCACCATCCAGCCTGATCTAACCACCACCACCACCAGTTACCAGGGTACCCTACGCTCTCGCCACGACACCACTGGGAAGTTTTCAATGACCAACGGGCCTCTGCTGGACCCGCTTCCGAACGGCTCGCACACTCTGCACAACGGCAAACTTAACTCAGACCAGGCTGAGTTTGTGAGCAGGCTGTCCACTCAGAGCTACTTTAAAACTCTGCCCCGCGATGTAGCTAACTCCTCCTATGGCACCTTCAACTTCCTGGGAGGCAGGCTGACTATCCCCAGCACAGGTGGGTTCTGCGTTTGGATTCATTTATGTTTCCAAGGGTGTTTTCACACCAGTAGTACAGCTCAATTGGTTTGGATGAAGAAAAATATTGATATGGTTGTTCTTTTTTTATACACAAACTAAGAGCTGTAAACATACATGTCATATGGACTTACATGTAAATGATAAATGCCCTGGGGTGAGGCAGAGGAGTTTTTGTAAATGTTCATTGGACAGTTTAGATGATATCTTCCTTTGAGCTAGTATATCATAAATAGACAATAGATCATTTGACAATAAGAGGCATTTCTACCATAAAATGACGCAAATAGAAACAGTTCTCTCTCTGCTATCCTTTTTTTTAATGAGGAACTGGTAAAACACACAACCATAGAATAGGAGGAGAACAGACATTTAACTGTTTGGTCATTTGAAAATTGTTGTTAGTTGTTGACATTTCAAGTCAGTGGGGCAGGTGTGTCACACATTGTTGCTCTGCCACTAAGTAAGCACCGGAAGTAGTCACAGAGCCGAATTGATGTGTTATGCCGGTTCACACTGGAAGCAAATGCGCCTTGGATTTTGAAATTTGATCATGTGGGAGTGGAATCGGGGGAATTGAAACTCTGGAAGAACAGCTGTGAGAGTGGGGGGAAAGTCAAACGCATGAGGTGCATATATTATCATTCATAAGAATCAGATCACTTATATCCTAATACATAATCTGTATCGTTTATAGTAGATTATGTATATAATCTCAGTGTTTTCTTGCATGATTTGCTCATGGCATGCAGAGAAAATAGATTAAACGTTGAAACTATTGCTGAAGATAGAGAGTGAACAGCACAATTTCAGGCGCCGAAAGGACGCAGGCAGTGCTACCCTGAAAATGGCGGTGCTTCGGGGCACTGCAAAAAGTCACACTGAATCCGCCGTTAGGGACAACTCAGAATTTGTTTTCTTACTTACCCAGAAAATGGACAGCCGGCATGGCTGGGCTGCACATACACTAGAGGTTGATGTTGTTATGTTCCATGTGATGACTTCATGAGTGATTAGCGAAGTCTGTTTATACATAAATTAGCCCGTTACGGGTGCAATTGCAACAGTATACATAAAAAATTGGTCGCTGTTCTGACCATCCTGCTACGTTTACGATCTACCCATTAGTGACCCATTTACTATACTATCACTTTTTCATAATACTGCGATACTGCTGTTATGATTTTGAAAATACTTTTTTTTTCATACTATACTATGGCTTTGATCTAACTTGTTTTCAACATGCTATACTATGAATCTTTTATGATTTTTTTTCTAAATACTATAATCTAACTTTTTTGACAAGCCATACTATGTCTTTGAAAGGATTTTTTTTTACATGCTTTACTATGAATTTTTTAGTACATTTTTTTTCAACATGCTGAACTATGACTTTTTGATGCTTCTCTCAAAGTACCATGATATTACTTTTTTATGACATTTTTTCACCATGTTACACTATAACCTTTCGTCTTTTTTTCGACATATTATACAATAACTTTTTAAAAACTTTTATTGAACATGCTATACTATGACTTTTTTTGACATTTTTCAACTTAATATGTTATTACTATATGTTTAAGACTTTTTTTTTTACATACTATACTATGGCTTTGATCAGCTGTTTTTCAACATGCTATACTCTGACTTTTCTATGACTTCCTACAACATATTATAATATGACTTTTTCTGACTTTTTGAAATACTCTGACTTATCATGATTTTTTTTTTTTGTACATTATTTCGAGGAACGTCTTTTGTGTTTTTTTCAGGTAGATTAGGCTGATAGAAGGATGACTGGAGAGTCTGAGGTTATGAGTTCAATCCTTTTTGTAGGAGAGGGACATTTTTAAGGCTGGAATCCAAATCAAGAGGTTGAAAGCTTTGAGAACAGTCATGAACATTTAAAGCAATAGCTTAAGCTGTAAAGTAGTCTGCTTGGTGTTCATGAGGTGTCATGTTCAATACCTGTCAATATCAAGTGACATTTCACTTTGTATGATATACTATGGGTTTGAATCAATTGACTTTATTAATCAGTTGTGGGCACATTTTTGTTCTTAAACTGGAAGAAGCTCAGTGTCTAATTTTCTAGTTTTTAGTGACTTAAAAATGTGTATATATTTTTATACATATATTAAAAAAAAATCATATAATAGTTGTTGTTTTTAACTTTTTTCAACATGCTATACTGTGATTTTTTTATGACTTTTTGTTCAACACACTATAGTATGACTTTTTTGACATAATATACTAAAACTTTTTTATGACTTGTTTTCAACATGCTATGCTTTGCATTTTTTTTGAGTTTTTATGACTTTTCATGAATTTTTCCGACATGCAATTCTATGACTTTTTCTGACATAATATGCTATAACTTTTTATGACGTTTTATACTATGGCTTTATTTGGAACTACTATCTATGATTTGTTTATGACTTTTTTCATCAACATACTATACTATAACCTTTTTATGACTTTTTTTCGACATACTGTACTATGACTTTTTTCAACATACTATAACTTTTTTTTTTGACATACTATACTGACTTTTTTTCGACATACAATACTATGACTTTTTTCTGACTTTTTTTTCGACAAAGTATACTATGACTTTTTTTTTAAATACAATACTATGACTTTTTATGACTTTATTGAGATGCATACTTTTTTAATTATTTCTTTGAACCTTCTATACTGTGACTATTTTTGTTTTATTTCAACATGCTTTACTTTGGCTTTTTCATGACTTTTCATGACATGTATACTATGAGGTTTTTTTTTTTAACATACTATACTATGACCTTTTTTTCGACATACTATACTATGACTTTTTTTATTACTTTTTATCAACATACTATACTATGACTTTTTTATTACTTTTTTTATCAACATACTATACTATGACTTTTTATGACTTTTTTTATCAACATACTATACTATGACTTTTTTATGACTTTTTTTCGACATACTATACTATGACTTTTTTATGACTTTTTTTTCGACATACTATACTATGACTTTTATTATTACTTTTCATCAACATACTATACTATGACTTTTTATGACTTTTTTAATTAGCATACTATATTATGACTTTTTTATGACTTTATTTCGACATACTATGACTTTTATTATGACTTTTTATCAACATACTATACTATGACTTTTTATGACTTTTTTTATTAGCATACTATACTATGACTTTTTTATGACTTTTTTAACATACTATACTATGACTTTTTTTGACTTTTTTTCAACATACTATACTATGACTTTTTTATGACTTTTTTAACATACTATACTATGACTTTTTATGCCTTTTTTCATCAACATACTATACTATAACTTTTTTATGACTTTTTTTCGACATACTATACTATGACTTTTTTTTCGACATACTATACTATGACTTTTTTTTCGACATACTATACTATGACTTTTTTTATTACTTTTTATCAACATACTATACTATGACTTTTTATGACTTTTTTTATCAACATACTATACTATGACTTTTTTATGACTTTTTTACTATACTGACATACTATACTTTGACTTTTTTTCGATGACTGACTTTTTTCGACATACTATACTATGACTTTTATTATTACTTTTCATCAACATACTATACTATGACTTTTTATGACTTTTTTAATTAGCATACTATATTATGACTTTTTTATGACTTTATTTCGACATACTATACTATGACTTTTTTTGAATTTTTTCGACATACTATACTATGAGTTTTATTATTACTTTTTATCAACATACTATACTATGACTTTTTATGACTTTTTTTATCAGCATACTATACTATAACTTTTCTATTACTTTTTTAACATACTATACCATGACTTTTTTTCGACATACTATACTATGACTTTTTTTTTTTTTATTACATACTATACTATGACTTTTTTATGACTTTTTTTATCAACATACTATACTATGACTTTTTTATGACTTTTTTCGACATACTATACTATGACTTTTTTATTACTTTTTATCAACATACTATACTATGACTTTTTATGACTTTTTTTATCAACATACTATACTATGACTTTTTTATTACTTTTTATCAACATACTATACTATGACTTTTTATGACTTTTTTTATCAACATTTCATACTATACTATGACTTTTTTTATTACTTTTTATCAACATACTATACTATAACTTTTTTATGACTTTTTTTCGACATACTATACTATGACTTTTTTATGACTTTTTTTATTAACATACTATATTATGACTTTTATTATTACTTTTTTTATCAACATACTATACTATGACTTTTTTATGACTTTTTTATTAACATACTATATTATGACTTTTTTATGACTTTTTTTTTTTTACATACTATACTATGACTTTTATTATTACTTTTTATCAACATACTATACTATGACTTTTTATGACTTTTTTTATCAGCATACTATACTATAACTTTTCTATTACTTTTTTAACATACTATACCATGACTTTTTTTCGACATACTGTACTATGACTTTTTTTATTACTTTTTATCAACATACTATACTATGACTTTTTTATGACTTTTTTTATCAACATACTATACTATGACTTTTTTATGACTTTTTTTTTTTAATTGACATACTATACTATGACTTTTTTTATTACATACTATACTATGACTTTTATTATTACTTTTTTTATCAACATACTATACTATGACTTTTTATGACTTTTTTTTCAATACATACTATATTATGACTTTTTTATGACTTTTTTTCGACATACTATACTATGACTTTTTTTTTACTTTTTATCAACATACTATACTATGACTTTTTATGACTTTTTTTATCAGCATACTATACTATAACTTTTCTATTACTTTTTTAACATACTATACCATGACTTTTTTTCGACATACTATACTATGACTTTTTTATTTTTTTCAACATACTATACTATGACTTTTTATGACTTTTTATCAACATACTATACTATGACTTTTTTTGAATTTTTTCAACATACTATACTATGACTTTTTTTATTACTTTTTATCAACATACTATACTATGACTTTTTATGACTTTTTTTATCAACATACTATACTATGACTTTTTTATGACTTTTTTCGATCACATACTATACTATGACTTTTTTATACTATACTTTTTTTTTTTTTATCACATACTATACTATGACTTTTTTTATTACTTTTTATCAACATACTATACTATGACTTTTTATGACTTTTTTTATCAACATACTATACTATGACTTTTTTATGACTTTTTTTCGACATACTATACTATGACTTTTTTATGACTTTTTTTCGACATACTATACTATGACTTTTTTTATTACTTTTCATCAACATACTATACTATGACTTTTTATGCCTTTTTTTTATTAACATACTATATTATGACTTTTTTATGACTTTATTTCGACATACTATACTATGACTTTTTTATGACTTTTTATCAACATACTATACTATGACTTTTTATGACTTTTTTTATCAGCATACTATACTATAACTTTTCTATTACTTTTTTAACATACTATACCATGACTTTTTTTCGACATACTATACTATGACTTTTTTTTCGACATACTATACTATGACTTTTTTTCGACATACTATACTATGACTTTTTTATTACTTTTTATCAACATACTATACTATGACTTTTTATGACTTTTTTTATCAACATACTATACTATGACTTTTTTATGACTTTATTTCGACATACTATACTATGACTTTTTTATGACTTTTTTTCGACATACTATACTATGACTTTTATTATTACTTTTCATCAACATACTATACTATGACTTTTTATGACTTTTTTTATTAACATACTATATTATGACTTTTTTATGACTTTTTTCGACTTTTTTTTTTATTACATACTATACTATGACTTTTTTATGACTTTTTTTATCAGACATACTATACTATGACTTTTTTTGACATACTATGATATGACTTTTTTTTTATCAACATACTATATTATGACTTTTTTATGACTCTTTTTCGACATACTATACTATGACTTTTATTATTACTTTTTTATCAACATACTATACTATGACTTTTTTGACTTTTTTTTTATCAACATACTATACTATGACTTTTTTTTTTTTAACATACTATATACTATGAGTTTTATTATTACTTTTTTTCAACATACTATACTATGACTTTTTATGACTTTTTTTCGACATACTATACTATGACTTTTTTATTACTTTTTTCAACATACTATACTATGACTTTTTATGACATTTTTTATCAACATACTATACTATGACTTTTTATGACTTTTTTTATCAGCATACTATACTATGACTTTTTTATGACTTTTTTTTTTCGACATACTATACTATGACTTTTATTATTACTTTTTATCAACATACTATACTATGACTTTTTATGACTTTTTTTATCAACATACTATACTATGACTTTTCTATTACTTTTTTAACATACTATACTATGACTTTTTTTTACGACATACTATACTATGACTTTTTTATGACTTTTTTTTTTTCGACATACTATACTATGACTTTTATTATTACTTTTCATCAACATACTATACTATGACTTTTTATGACTTTTTTTATCAACATACTATATTATGACTTTTTATGACTTTTTTCGACATACTATACTATGACTTTTTTTTGAATTTTTTCGACATACTATACTATGAGTTTTATTATTACTTTTTATCAACATACTATACTATGACTTTTTATGACTTTTTTTATCAGCATACTATACTATAACTTTTCTATTACTTTTTTAACATACTATACCATGACTTTTTTCGACATACTATACTATGACTTTTTATGACTTTTTTTATCAACATACTATACTATGACTTTTTATGACTTTTTTTATACACATACTATACTATGACTTTTTTTTTTTTTCACATACTATACTATGACTTTTATTATTACTTTTTATCAACATACTATACTATGACTTTTTATGCCTTTTTTCATCAACATACTATACTATAACTTTTTTATGACTTTTTTTCGACATACTATACTATGACTTTTTTATGACATACAATACTATGACTTTTTTATGACTTTCTTTAGATATAATGTGACTTTTTAATTATTTTTTTTGACATACTATGATATGACTTTTTTGACTTTTTTTATCAACATACTATACTATGACTTTTTTATGATTTTTCGACTACTATACTTTAACTTTTTTATGACTTTTTTACTATACTATGACTTTTTACATACTATACTATGACTTTTATTATTACTTTTTATCAACATACTATACTATGACTTTTTATGACTTTTTTTTCGACATACTATACTATGACTTTTTTTTACTTTTTTTTTTCACATACTATACTATTTTTTTTCGACATACTATACTATGACTTTTTTATGACTTTTTTTTCGACATACTATACTATGACTTTTTATGACTTTTTTTATCAACATACTATACTATGACTTTTTTATGACTTTATTTCGACATACTATACTATGACTTTTTTATGACTTTTTTATGACTTTTTATCAACATACTATACTATGACTTTTATTATTACTTTTTTATCAACATACTATACTATGACTTTTTTATGACTTTTTTTTATCAACATACTATACTATGACTTTTTTATGACTTTTTTCGACATACTATACTATGAGTTTTATTATTACTTTTTATCAACATACTATACTATGACTTTTTATGACTTTTTTTATCAGCATACTATACTATAACTTTTCTATTACTTTTTTAACATACTAACATACTATACTATGACTTTTTTTTTTCAACGACATACTATACTATGACTTTTTTTTCTTTTTATCACATACTATACTATGACTTTTTTATTACTTTTTATCAACATACTATACTATGACTTTTTTTATTACTTTTTTTATCAACATACTATACTATGACTTTTTTATGACTTTTTTTATCAACATACTATACTATAACTTTTTTATGACTTTTTTTCGACATACTATACTATGACTTTTATTATTACTTTTTATCAACATACTATACTATGACTTTTTATGCCTTTTTTCATCAACATACTATACTATGACTTTTTTATGACTTTTTTCGACATACTATACTATGACTTTTTTATGACTTTTTTAGTTTTATTACTTTTTTTTATCACATACTATACTATGACTTTTTTATATAATGTGACTTTTTATTTTTTTTACTATACTATACTATGACTTTTTTTATCAACATACTATACTATGACTTTTTTATGACTTTTTTTTCAACATACTATACTATGACTTTTTATGACTTTTTTCAACATACTATACTATTTTTTTTGACTTTTTTTTCACATACTATACTATGACTTTTTTTATTACTTTTCATCAACATACTATACTATGACTTTTTATGACTTTTTTTATCAACATACTATACTATGACTTTTTTATGACTTTTTTCGACATACTATACTATGACTTTTATTATTACTTTTCATCAACATACTATACTATGACTTTTTATGACTTTTTTTATCAACATACTATATTATGACTTTTTTATGACTTTATTTCGACATACTATACTATGACTTTTATTATTACTTTTTATCAACATACTATACTATGACTTTTTATGACTTTTTTTATCAGCATACTATACTATAACTTTTCTATTACTTTTTTAACATACTATACCATGACTTTTTTTTTTATCGACATACTATACTATGACTTTTTTATGACTTTTTTTTTTTATCACATACTATACTATGACTTTTTTATTACTTTTTTTCAACATACTATACTATGACTTTTTATGACTTTTTTTATCAACATACTATATTATGACTTTTTTATGACTTTATTTCGACATACTATACTATGACTTTTTTTTTTTTTATTATTACGACATACTATACTATGACTTTTATTATTACTTTTTATCAACATACTATACTATGACTTTTTATGACTTTTTTTATCAGCATACTATACTATAACTTTTCTATTACTTTTTTAACATACTATACCATGACTTTTTTTTTATCACATACTATACTATGACTTTTTTATGACTTTTTTTATCAACATACTATACTATGACTTTTTTTGACTTTTTTTATCAACATACTATTATGACTTTTTTATCAACATACTATACTATGACTTTTTTTATTACTTTTTTTATCAACATACTTACTATGACTTTTTATGACTTTTTTTATCAACATACTATACTATGACTTTTTTATGACTTTTTTTTCGACATACTATACTATGACTTTTTTTTTACTTACTATGACATACTATACTATGACTTTTTTATGACTTTTTTTTAGATACTATACTATGACTTTTTATTACTTTTTATTTTTTGACATACTATACTATGACTTTTTTTGACTTTTTTTATCAACATACTATACTATGACTTTTTTATGACTTTTTTCACATACTATACTATGACTTTTTTTACTTTTTTTATCATCATACATACTATACTATGACTTTTTTTATTTTTTTTTTTTATCAACATACTATACTATGACTTTTTTATGACTTTTTTTTTTGACATACTATACTATGACTTTTTTTTGACATACTACTACTATTTTTTTTCAACATACTATACTATGACTTTTTATTATTTTTTTATCAACATACTATACTATGACTTTTTTATGACTTTTTTTATCAACATACTATACTATGACTTTTTTATGACTTTTTTTTATCGACATACTATACTATGACTTTTTTATGACTTTTTTTCAACATACTATACTATGACTTTTATTATTACTTTTCATCAACATACTATACTATGACTTTTTATGACTTTTTTTATCAACATACTATATTATGACTTTTTTATGACTTTTTTCGACATACTATACTATGACTTTTATTATTACTTTTTATCAACATACTATACTATGACTTTTTATGACTTTTTTTATCAGCATACTATACTATAACTTTTCTATTACTTTTTTATACTATACTATACCATTTTTTTTCGACATACTATACTATGACTTTTTTTTCGACATACTATACTATGACTTTTATTATTACTTTTTATCAACATACTATACTATGACTTTTTTTATTACTTTTTTCAACATACTATACTATGACTTTTTATATGACTTTTTTTATCAACATACTATACTATGACTTTTTTATGACTTTTTTTACTACATACTATACTATGACTTTTATATTACTTTTTTATCAACATACTATACTATGACTTTTTTTTATTGACATACTTTTTTTTTTATGACTTTTTTATTACATACTATATTATGACTTTTTTATGACTTTTTTCAACATACTATACTATGACTTTTTTATGACTTTTTATCACATACTATACTATGACTTTTTTAGACATTTTTTATTATGACTTTTTTACTATACTATGATATGACTTTTTTATCAACATACTATACTATGACTTTTTTATGACTTTTTTTCGACATACTATACTATGACTTTTTTATGACTTTTTTATTACTTTTTAACATACTATACTATGACTTTTTTTTTTTTTTCGACATACTATACTATGACTTTTATTATTACTTTTTATCAACATACTATACTATGACTTTTTATGACTTTTTTTATCAACATACTATACTATGACTTTTTTTTTCGACATACTATACTATGACTTTTATTATTACTTTTCATCATACTATACTATACTTTGACTTTATTATTTTTTTTTAACATACTATACTATGACTTTTTTATGACTTTTTTTCAACATACTATACTATGACTTTTTTATGTTTTTTATTACTTTTTTTCAACATACTATACTATGACTTTTTATGACTTTTTTTATCAGCATACTATACTATAACTTTTCTATTACTTTTTAACATACTATACTATGACTTTTTTTCGACATACTATACTATGACTTTTTTATGACTTTTTTTTCGACATACTATACTATGACTTTTATTATTACTTTTCATCAACATACTATACTATGACTTTTTATGACTTTTTTTATCAACATACTATATTATGACTTTTTTATGACTTTATTTCGACATACTATACTATGACTTTTTTTGAATTTTTTCGACATACTATACTATGATACTTTTTTATTATTACTTTTTATCAACATACTATACTATGACTTTTTATGACTTTTTTTATCAGCATACTATACTATAACTTTTCTATTACTTTTTTAACATACTATACCATGACTTTTTTTCGACATACTATACTATGACTTTTTTATTACTTTTTTTATCAACATACTATATTATGACTTTTTTCATACTATACTTTTTTTTTCAACATACTATACTATGACTTTTTTTGATTATTATGACTTTTTATCAACATACTATACTATGACTTTTTATGACTTTTTTTATCAACATACTATACTATAACTTTTTTATGACTTTTTTTCACATACTATACTATGACTTTTTTATGACATACTATACTAACTTTTTTATGACTTTTTTTCTACTATACTATGACTTTTTATGACTTTTTATCAACATACTATACTATGACTTTTTATGACTTTTTTTATCAACATACTATACTATGACTTTTTTATGACTTTTTTTTCGACATACTATACTATGACTTTTTTTTCGACATACTATACTATGACTTTTATTATTACTTTTCATCAACATACTATACTATGACTTTTTATTTTTTTATCAGCATACTATACTATACTTTTCTATTACTTTTTTTACTATACCATGACTTTTTTCGACATACTATACTATGACTTTTATTATTATACTTTTCATCAACATACTATACTTATATACATTTTTATGACTTTTTTTTCGACATACTATACTATGACTTTTTCATGACTTTTTTGAGATGCATACTTTTTTTTATTATTTCTTTGAACCTTCTATACTGTGACTATTTTGGTTTTATTTCAACATGCTTTACTTTGGCTTTTTCATGACTTTTAACTGCCAGTCCATGTGTCTTAATGCTTACTGCTCCTGAACTAAATGGCAACAATGTGTGTGTGTGTGTGTGTGTGTGTGTGTGTGTGTGTTTTTCTGTCCAGACCAGTTTGCTGCTTCCAACTGTAATTTGTAAATTAGATTCATAAAAAACGCTACGATAAGAAGGCAAATAGTAAAAATCCAATTTTACACCAAAGTTAAACATTAAAGCAGAATAGTTTTCAGTCTGGTGTTGTTTCAGAAGACACAGCATCATACGTTTGTGTTCTGTAAGGCCAGGGAGATTTCAATAATCATCTGTAGGATGTTATGTTAGCTGCTATACTTCCAACAAACGAGAATAGTTCTATCTAAAGAAATTAAACATCTGCTACTAAATATAGATATACAACAGGAATAAGATTTTTTTTTATTTGCTTTGCACATTTCATACATTGCTATTGCTTTTACATGAAAAAAGAACATTCACAGATCATGATTAGACCTAAATTAAAGGCACAATTCTTCTGACTAGACATTAAGAAGCAGAATTTCTCTGTCTTGTGAATCTGACATAGACCATTCAGCCTTTAAATCTTGTGCATGTGGATTTCCTAAAAAGTTTGTAGCAGGATACAACATACATACAACACATGTTAGTGCACAGGCTGAATTTCTCACTGTGATACAAATTAGAATATAACTGTTTTATAAGGAACAAGATGAAACACTAAAATGCATGTGAATGGCTCACTTGTTACTAAAAAGTGACCAAGCACAAAATGTTAAAATACAAAAAAGCAAGGCCATTGCAGTATGTTAAATGCATGATCAAGTTGAATGTTTTATCAATAACCTACATCTACAATGCACAGCATGAATAGTTAAAAAGTTCGGTACAGTGATGAGATAAAATTACTATGACATAAAGAGTGTCTACTAAACACACAGTACTCTAAAAGGTTTCTTGGATAAAACCTTGAAAAAATTATTCCAATTAGGCCCCTCGCTTTTAACAGAGCTGGTTGAAATTGTAGCTGATGTCCACAAGTGTCAGTTGTGTAATACATGCATAGACAGAGGAATAGAGATTGTCCATAAAGATTAGTCTAATAATAGATCTAAAAAGCTCACCATCATTAGTCCCTTATTTTGCTTCCCGTCTTCACATTGGCTAAGTACAGAGCTTATATAATTATACCAGAAGACAGTGTTTTCACTTGGCTCATTGTAGGCTGTCCAGATAAGCCGATGACAGTGTCAGTAAGCCAGTATCTTTGGGGAGAAAAGGTCTTTTCTTCTTGTGTTTTTCTTGCCATCACTCTCTCTCTCTATCCCTCTCTCTTTTCTCCGTCTGCCTCCTGCTCTCTTACAGATATTTTATGCATGGATTACCTCAAAGCCATGTAGGATATACCATGCATTGGCACCCGTCTCCTCATTGGGACACAGAAAACAGAAAATCAGCACTTGCATCCACTCCAAGGAGATATGCTGTCATTTAGCACAGTTTCATAGCAGACACATGGAAGACAGTTTATAATTCAGACAAGGCTGTGAGCATTCAGGCACCTTCGCCTTATTCAAACAGATGCTTTTTATGGTAAACAGACCCAGTTTACAATACAGAGAGTGTTAAGATTGTGTCACATAATCGCTGTTTGTCCCACATTTTGAATAGGATACTCAGTGGAGGATTTTGGCATGAGAATCACAACACTAATGCCACAACACTCAAACTACCTCAATAGCTCTCTCTATTCTCCAAGGTGCAGTCCCACACTCTCCTGGGGAAGTATAATTTTTTCTTTGAGTAGTCTGTTCCATGGTCTCAATTATCTACTTTGTGGCAGACGGAGGACATTTTAAACTTGCGATGCAGTGTGTGCTTTTTTTCTCATATAATTGTTAACCGTGGGGACGTGTGCCGCCTCGGCTGCTGGTGCAGAGATTTGCATCTACTGTACCTGACGGAGGCTGCCTCTGACCATCAGAATAGAATTTCTTTTTTTTGGTTTTGTTTTTGCAGCCATACAGTTTTGTTGAGTGGGCTGGCTTCTTTTTTGAAATGACAAAAGTGTTGTTAAGTCAGAACAAATGAGCCTGTCCCCCTCTTCCTTATCCCTGCTCTCTCCTTTTGTTGTTATTTGCATTAGGAATCAGTCTGCTCATTCCTCCCGAGGCCATCCCCAGAGGAAAGATCTATGAGATTTATCTCACTGTTCAGAGGAAGGAAGATTTAAGGTTGGTCTCTTTAACACTGCCTAACTGGCAGTCTTCCCTGGATGCCACTAGGCTGTTTGTTTTGATGCTCTACTTCCATTAGGAAAGGTTCAAGAGTCTGTGCCAATACTGAGACATGTATATAAAGAATGTAGCCTTTTACCAGGGTGTGCACTATTTAAGTTAAATTACTTGTTTAAGAAACAATGTTTATCCAGCCTGCTACATTCTGTCTCTGAAAGCACAGTCATCGTAGTATGCTGTGATATGTTATGTTATACCTCAGTCATCACAACTACACCCAGCGAGTCCAGCAGGCTTTCATTATTCTCTGTTAGCAGCTGCTAGATAATTTGCAGAGGTGACCAGTAAATTCTTACTAATAACTGGATGAGTAAAGGCACTCATCTAGATTTATTCCTCTCTCTCGCTCTCTCTCTCTCCTCTCCCTGGTATAGGTTACCCCTGGCCGGATGCCAGACCCTGCTCAGCCCTGTTGTGAGTTGTGGCCCTCCAGGGGTGGTCCTGAGCCGGCCAGTTATCCTCAGCATGGACCACTGCTCTGACGCATGCCTCGATAACTGGGCCGTCCGCCTCAAGAAGCAGAACTATGAGGGCACTTGGGAGGTGAGACAGCACTATAACTTCAGCACAAATCCTCCATAGAAAGATAAAGTTGCCAACCAGTGAATTTGTAAAGTCTTACTGAACTCACTGAGAGCTTTCCTTGAAAAAGTACAAACTTGCTCAGCAGTGACTTGAAACTGGTACTGGAAGGCACTCAATGCTGTATAGCAGAAGTAGCTCTGGCCCAGCACTCATCCACTAGTGTTTAAATTATATTGTCCATCAGGTATTTTCTCATTGGGCTGGAAAAAAAGAGAAGCCTGGAAGCGCTGGTTCTCTCCAGCTCAAGAGTTGCTAGGCAACATGTTTCTCAAAACAGAAATTCTCTAAGCAAATGACTGATCGTCAAAGTACTCTCCTGAGTGCTCCTTGACCATTTTTGACCGCTGCTTCCAATTACAGAGTTCCCTCCCCACATTTTAAAGTCACAAGCACTGCCAGACTCCAATTGGATAGAGTTGGGAAGAACGTTTGGTGTCTACACGCACAAACACACACCCCGGGCAAACAAATGCGGTTTGAGGCCGTATACACATCTTCACAATCCAGAGGGATCGGAAAGGGTGCTGGTGGGATTCGGAGTGTTAGTAGGTCTTCTTTCATGTTCGATATTGTGCATAAATTATTCAGCCTCCCCGTGTGTGGTGGCGGTGGGGTGTCTGTGGGATGAATTGGCCTGTCTGAGGCAGAGGTTAGACCAGCACTTTTAATCATCGGCCGGACCAAATATAGCCCAACAGCCTGACTGCGTGTCCACCAAAGAAAAAAGTGCCAGGTGGACGAAAGAATTAGTGTGGAAGCGGCCACAGAGAGTGTGAAGAGAAGGAAAATGAAGTAAAGGAAGCAAAGAGTAAAGAGATGGTAAAATGCACATGCAGAAGGAGTAGGAGAAATGAGTTGCTTGTAGAGTGGCGTAATTGAGTCCCCCTCACTCTCTGTTCCACCTCGAAGAGATATTACCATGATGAAAAAGTGAGAGTCCATTGTGGTTGCATAGCAAATGAATTGTGTCAATACTAATTCTATTGATGTAGATGGTGTCTGGTTGAATCGATCCTAGAGGGGCTTGCTGGGCTTTTGGCAGGCAGAATGGTCTCTTCAGTTTGATTGGGTAATGAGAGGAGTCAGTCAACTGGCATGATGGGATTTTAGAGAAAATGTTGTCACCTTGGGTCCAATTTGTCCCCATCAAATTAGCCCGGAGAGCAGTGGAATTATCTCATAAAACTATCCCGTACTGTGATGGGATGCGATATTTTCGCGAGTCTGTCTTCTTTATTAGAGATGCAGTTGTGATACAGCCCTTCAGCTCTACAAAGCTAGAAAAATGCAAGATGTTGCTTCTCTGACTTGTTTAAATCTGTCTTTTTTTCTACTTGGCAAATAAAAGTACCAATTAATTCTTGTACTGACATTGTTTGTTTTTTTTAACACATTTCACCATCAGGCAACAGTGTTGTTTTGCAGATAAATAGGCAAGTAGTTTTTACCTTCCTTGACAAAGCTCAAAGGCTGTTGGAAATTCCAGAAATTCCAACAATCCAATATTTACTGCACCTCAAAAAAGAATTCCATCTATTCTTGCCAGTAATCTATTTGAGTCTCCTTTCATGTCAATTGAGTACCTCGTTCATGCATTATTAAGTGAATTGATGGTGATCTATAGGATGTGTGTCTTTTTATGAGGGAATGGGTGTCTTTATGTCAGTATGGAGTAAGTGTGATGCAGTGAAGAGGGAATTAGAAGAAGAACAAAGTATTCTAATTTCCCCAATCTTAACTGTTACTCACACACATTATGCACTTACCTTTGGCGTAAATGTTACTTTGTCACACTGCAGGAGAGACAGAGTTTGTGGCCTTGCTACTGTGCCAAACTACTTTCCTAACAACCCCTTTACAAACACACACCCCCACATACAGACATCAGGTACCGAGGCAAACACATTACCCTTCCCTCCTACATAAATTGGGTGCTTGACCTTCCATCCACACTTTGTGTTGTTTTCTTCTCCGCCTCGCCTCCTCTAGGACGTCCTGCTGATGGGGGAGGAGCTGGTGTCTGAGCCCTATTACTGCCAGCTCGAGGCTGAGACGTGCCGGCTTTTCTCGGAGCAGCTGGGCACCCTCGCCCTGGTGGGAGAGTCCCTGCACATGGGCGCTGCCAAGCGCCTGAGGCTGGTGCTCTTCTCCGACGCGTACTGCTCCACGCTGGAGTACAACATCAGGGTCTACTGCATGGATGACACACAAGACGTTTTCAAGGTAAATTGTGACAAATATAGCGCCTGTTATTCTGTTTGGCTGGCAGTTTGTATGTGGCACATGAGTGATAGGTAGGCTATTATGTGTAATAACATTGCCTGTCACATTGGAAGGTTTGTAGAAATCGGCACAGGCATGTAGGAGTTAGGCGTTGCCATGGTAAATTGAACAATATTGCAGGCCTGATTACTCCATGTGCAGTGTAAGGGTGTGTGATTTGTGGTGCTGATGTTCCCCCACTTTTGAAACAATGTATTTGTCTAAGTTAATCATGGTATACAGAACAATCTCTTAGTGTGTTCTTGTGTGCATGCCTACAGGGATGTCAAAGGAGCTTCATTCAACATTCAGAGCATTAATAAAGCAGCAAACAACAAATTGCTACGCAAAGATATAGTGGAGTAATGTCTACCTGAGCAGAGAATGAAGTCACTCTCCCTCTATGTGTGTTGGTATCCGAGCTTCTCCTTGCTTTGTTGACATAGGTCGGCCAGCATCGCATGCTTTTAGTGCATGCCTGGCATGTGACCGTGCTCAACTGGTTAGCTCACATCCGCCGCTCTGTACTGCTCTCATACAGTGGTTACAGCTGATCATGCTGTGCCGCCAGTCAGCGTAGTTGTGGACATAGACTATATATAAGAAGGTTGTGTAAACTGTGTTAGCTCTGGCATCAATTTTGGCGTAGTTACAACTGTTAGCACTATTTGCCGTTGAGATGCAATCCAAATGCTCCCAATCTCAGATCTTGCACCTTTAAATTCCTTTCATGCTGTCAGTGGTCCCGCTTGGCTGCCGTGGGCCAAGAAGTTTCCCATCACTTTGTTCAACAGCATATTTCGCTTCTCTTTTTTGCTCTCCACATGGACAGAGTATAATCAAGCACTAATGCCTTCCTCCCTCCCCCGAGGACTGTCTCTGAGTAGCCTGTTAAGATTTCATTTGCATGGTTAATTAGTAAATTAAAAGGAGAGTCTGCCCCAATCTTTTCCCAGCAACCCCTGAGTTCTCGCTCTTTCTCTCCGCACCTCTCTCCAAGCTGTTCCTCTTCGTCTGACACCAGCCACAAGAGCCACTTCCCACTCAAGTCCACTTTTGCCAGCTGTAATGGCTGACCTCCTTGTGCAGGGGTTCGCTACCGGCATCTTCTATGGATGGCTGTGGGACATAAACAATGGGAGGCAGTGGGGGCTCCAGCTGAAATTAGCACTTTAACATTCAGAGAGATGAAGATGAGATGCAAACTATGCACAGGCTCTAGCTGTGGGCTGAGAATTACCAAAACCTCTCCTCGCTTACATCTGACATTTGTGGCTCAGTTCTACCCCTGCTGCTATCTTTTTGTTCCTGACAGCTATTGCATGATAGCCGGCTCACTTTTTTTTTAAAAATATAGCATTCAAGAGGTAAAGCCTGTACAGCTGATGCAGCTCCCCAGAGGAAGTGCTTTTTTTTTGCAGGATTTTTTGGATATCAGGCCTTTTTGTTTACTTGCTGTCAAACCAGTCGCAATGATAGAGTTGTCTTTATATATTCAGATCATCGGGTGACCCCCGAGGTGGTTTGCTGCAGTGTGGCTGTTGAAATGACCTTGCACGTTCTGTGTTGGATGCAGGAGGGCTGCTGGTGCACACAACTCTCTCTCTCTCTCTCTCTCTCTCTCTCTCTCTCTATCTCTATCTCTATCTCTATCTCTATGTCTCTGTGTCACAACCCCTGGATAGCTCTTGTTCTGCTATTCTCCCCATCTCTTAGCCAGGAAAAGGACATCTGAGCTTGTTGACTCCAGCACTTGTGCTGCCATACTCTGCGGCTCCCTCGACGCCCTTGAGTGCATTAGCTCCCCGTCTCTCACACAACCTGGTACTGTGGTAAGCCACGGCGTCTCCAGGGTTTTGTAGTTTTTAGTGAGTGATTTAGAATGTGGCCCACACTCTTTAGTAATCTCGACTTCACACTGCTCTTGGTGCTATTACGGAGGGAGCAGTTCATTTAGCAAGTACATTAACCACTTTGAGTGGAGATTAAACTTCCCTGGAGAGGTTCAGCCTAATCACTAATCACTATCTTTAAAATGCACCATTTATGATTAGACTTTCACCATGGCTAACATTAGAGTTAATTGTAGTGTGCAACAGTGGTGTAGTAGCAGTAGGTGGTACGGTGGAGTTGCACACCAGTGTTTTTTTTTTACTATTCCAGTTGATGCACAGTGCACCTTCAGTACATGTGAATTTTATGACAGCATTTGCAGCCTGCTAAGGCCCTGCTTCTCGTTTTTCAGACAAGAAGTCGTCTTTCCATGCATTAAACAGGCTGTACTTTTGATGGGAGATGAAAAAAAAAACAGAACAGAAAAGACATTTCTCTGCCTTTTTTTCGTTGGCTGTTCAGTGGCAGGAAGAACTGTAGAAACCAAAAGGGATACTGAGGTTTTCTCTCCAGTCCACTGGCTGGCTGTCAGTCTTCTCTGACAAGCCTCCATCAGTGAGAAGGACATGTACGCACACCCACAAACATATGCACACAAGCGTGCACGCTGTACCGTGCAATCTCTTATCTCCCAATTACAGCAGATTAGAACCAATGTTATCGTCTTTGATCCTAAGTGTGCGGGGGCTCTGGGGAAACAGTGACATTTCCGTCTGATGCCTGCCGTATGTTAGCAGGGCTCTGCCGGGACCAATTAAGTTAATATTTAATGTGTGTCCCACTCTTGATGGGCCCAGCCAAGGCTGGCGCAGCAGCAGAGGAGACATGATCTGTGTTTGGTAGCACCCTCAGTGTGCACTGGGTTGTTCCTAGCTAGACCTGTGGGAGAGCTTCACTGATGTTCTGCCATCAAACAGCTGATTGAAACACCTGCAGTGAACCAAGCCTTCGATTTGGCAGAGAAAGACCTAACAGCATCAATCTAATCAAACTGGAAGGGTTCCAACCAACGTGTCTTTTTGGGATCGGAATATTGTGCAGCTAGTTATTTATCTACTTTTTATATATATTATCATTATTGTTTAGTTATTTATATTTAACTTCATTATTCAGAATCTGTCAGATTTTGATGTGAAGGATATAATGCTCAGTATGTTTACCACTGAGCATAATCCACGCTTGAATAGTGTACGATAACAAAATATCCTGGTGTTTATTGATAACCAAATGTTCTTCCTTTACACCCACCAGTCTGTGTTTTGAAAGGCCAGCATAGCTGTACTGTTAAAAAACACACACACACAGACTGATTTATAAACCACCCACTTTCTGTCAGATTTTTTTTTTCATACGTTGAAGTCTTTTTTTTCTTTATTGAGTGCTAGATCTTTTCAGGGACCACCAAAATACTAATCCAGTAGATTTGGCAATGAATATTTTGATCTTTTATTTTTATTTTTTTTTACAATAATGGTAGTGCAAAGGGAGCTATATATATATATATATATATATATAGCTCCCTTTGCACTACCATTATTGTATTTCAGGCTCCAGAATTTACACTTTCATCAATGTTCATGTAATGAGACCAATACATTAAGCTTTCTGTCCCTGGATTGTAAAAATGTGTGTTCTAGTGTTAAATGGATGTTTAATTGACGTCCAACTGGTTAAACAGTGGCTCCTGGAGTCTTTTATACAGCATTTGACCTCAAGCTATTATTCTCATTTGCGTATAAAAGGGCTCATAAACTGTTTATGTGCTACCTCCACTATGACGTTTTCTTTCTCAACTGCTGAGCAGCAAGCTGCATTTGAGCAGAAACATTTTGCTTTTATGTATCAGAGGAGTGAAAACCAGCATGCACAGAGTGTAATACAAACAGTTTTTCGGATCCCTCCATCAGAAAAGTTACTGGCAATGAATTCTAGGAAAAAAAAAACAAGAGCATAGCCCAGTAATTGCTGGCATTAAGTTAAACAAGACAGTCAGCTTTATCACTGAGCCCGGCAGAGAAATTGTTTCCATATTATATTTCTGTGTTCCTGTGTGCTGTTTTCCTCCCGTCCTGCTCTGTGATTTATCAAGCAGAATGTGCATCTTTTCCCTTGCAAACGCAGTACCCATTTATAACTGAGCAGACAAGTCCCTTCTATTTGTAGTTATTAATCAGAGTTGACTGTAGCGGGCACGGCCACTGGAGCTCAGACTGATAGACTCTCAGTCAGAGAGGAAAAGCCTGTCACATCCTGCTGACAAATACACAGATTTATGAAGCCCACATAGCCAGGCTACTCTCTATAAACAAATGCATTTGCCTGAAAAGAGCAGCTCTGAAAATGGATCGTCGCTATGAATGCACATTTTTAAACACATGGGGATATAACATTGCTAAGAGTCGAGGGGTGAGGTCGAGTTTATGAGGATATTAAAGGCAGTGTATCTCTCTTCGTCTCAATGTAGCTTGACTAATTAACTGATCAAACGCGAGTTATAATCCCCACCAGAGCTAGTTAAGTTAATCGGTTTATTACACACCGATCCAGAACAATAGAAGACCACATGTAGTAGCTTGACCTTGCTGGGAGGAAAGCAGCAGCTTTGCACCAGTCCAGTTCTCTTTTGTATATTTATATATAGGCCTCTGCTAATACTTTGATTTCCTGCATCCGATGGCCGACTGTTTTTGTTGTGTGTGAGAGAGAGAGAGAGAGAGAGAGAGACAGACAGAGAGACAGAGAGAGAGAGAGAGAGAGTTTGGTGCAGCCACTAACCTCTTTCTGTCAGCACCAGCCCGAAGAGATTAGCTGTATGAGTGTCTCTTGTTTCCCAGAGGAGCCCGGCCCCAGTCCATCACAGTCGTCCCAGCTCCGGTCCGAGCCGGGAGGATGAGGGGATGGGTGAGGAGCGGTTTGGGAGATGAGTGAGGGTGGGAAGGGGGTTGAAGTCATAGAAAAACTGTGGCCATGATTGCAGTAATCCTGTTATCTCTCCTACTAAAGCTGGCCACTCTAGTGACCTGGAGACACAAATGTTAAGCCGCCACTGTCTCTCTTCTCTCCAGCTCCTACTCTTTTCACTCCTCCCTGCTCTATCTCACTCTCTTTAGCCAGCCTCATTGAATGTCAGGGGGTGGTCTTGGCTCTGCCTGACTCTAAATTCACAGTCTTCACACACACCACAGGCTATCTCGAATTCCGTCAGAACAAAAGGTTTTTTTTCCTCATGCAGTACTTGAACTTCTTGCCCATCTCATGCATCTTAATGTCTTCACAGTTGTACAGGGTCAGGGTGTCCGAAGAGAAACTACTTCCTATCTTCACTGACTGGAAACAAGTTAGCTCAGAGTTGATGATTAATATGTGATTTGATAAACTAATTCAAAGCCCTGCATTGTTTTCCCCCAGAAAGAGTAAATAATATGGTCAAATTTAGCTTCTCATTTATAAGCTCGCTCACACTGTCATTTGTTAACAGGATAATGGGGCGTAAAGAGGGCCATTATTCTCTCAGTCCAGAACATATGCTGAAACCCTGCACAAAAACACACACTAATACACACACTCACAGGCACTCAGGCACACATAAACAATATACAAGCGAGACAGTGTCATTTGAAAGAGAGGAGGACATGTCCACACTTTAAAGGAGAAAGTGTATCATCCCATGTTGTGTGTTATCTCAGAGTCCCTGTCAGGTTGCATGAGCGCTGTGCCCTACACCCTGTTTAATTGTAATCCTGCCGTGTCAGCCTTGAATTTGACAAACTGCTAGACAGGCGAGTTAGTATTCATTCTAGTAGCTTAATGTTGATAATAGGATAATTGGCATTCTGAACACCTTCTTTTGCTAGCAGGCCTAAAGATCTGCTGCTATAGGTCAAAGACCCGATCAAAGTCCGCCAGACCCAATTTGCAATGCTAATCGCCCCCAACAAATAATTGTCCTTAAGAGCTGTGTTAAATGAACCTCTCTGGAAGCCTTCATAATGTGGCTTTCGTCTGCCTAAGAGATATAATAGTAAAGGGCTTTTAATTCTATGGAGAATGCAGTGCCCCCTGTTATTAACTCATTAGACCTCGACGCTTTGATTCAGAGCCATTGTCTGACCTTCCCACTCAGAGTAAGTGGGCTGGGTAACATCACAAGGCTCCGGCGTGGCAGCACAGTGAGGAGACTATTCCACCGAGCTCCATACAGTCAGATCATTGTACATCTTTTAATGTGCCGCGGCATTTGGGTGAAAGGAACAAACCTATGTAAATGCAGGAATCGAGATGGATAATCACAGGGGGCATAATAATAGTGAATACAAGAAGATAAGAACTAAACAAACATTGAAATGAGAAATGCGCTGAGCAAACATGGGAATGAAATTCTCGTGCCGAACCAAACTGTGCTTATTCAGTGATGGAGAGGGCACGTCAAATTACAAAAGCAGGCAGGGATTCCAAATAGATAATTAACAGCTTCCTTCAAATCGCAATTGGAATCAGGAGCTCGTTCCTGGGAAAGAGGGCAGAAAATTGAATCTGCGTTGTGCAGATAGAAAAAACTGCTGTTCTCCACCTTAATTAGACGTCTTTGCTGAAATCAAACCATGGGCAACCATGCTGGCATGCAGCGCTAAACATATGGCCACTATCTATACACACATGTCCCTCTTGGAGCCTTTGTCTCTGAGATATGTCTCAGAGACTCCAAGACGCATTCTGGCTGCCTGTTTTCCTTCTGCTGCCATCTTGTTTCCCTCCTAAGACAGATTAAAAGAACATATCTTGTTTCTCAGGTCTTTTCACACTTCTAATTTCAGAGGTCTGTTTTTTTTCTCTGTGGGAAATGCTCTTCTGTTCGGAAGGCAGCACATGTGAAAGCCATCCAAAGTACTGGAGTCTTAAAGACTTGTTCAGCTAAAAGCATCCAGGTCAAAATAAATTGATAGATCAGAGGAAAATGCAGCAGTATTATCATCCCATTCCAGATGGTCATTTTGATGGCAACAAATGGTCCACTGAGCAAGTCCCACAGAGATTAAAATATTAAGCATGCATTTACAAATCTCTCCTGGCACAAAAACAAAAATGAAATTAAGGCGATACGCCATGCGAGAACAATGAGCAGTTGACTAATGGCTCGTTCACTGCCTTCATCACGACCCAGGTAGCTAGTAGTCCGGGATGGCTGCGGTATTTGCATGCTAATGCAGTTGCTGGAAGCTGGGCGCGCACACACTCAGGCAGGGGATCAACCTTGTGGTGACATTAAGGTGCTGTGGAGACAAGCAGGTCCAACCCGCTGTGGCCGCATGCAGGGATACTATCTTCCAGTCCTAAAATGAATTTTCCCCCTGCCTCATGCTTTTGCTGTGTGTGTGTGTGTGTTCCTATTGTTGCCCATGTCTTGTTTTGTATTCCTGTGTGTGTATGTGTAAACTAATTCTTGTTTATTCTTGAGCGATGCACCATAAAAAATGTAAAAAGCTATGGATTGTTTTGCACATTTTCACTTACCTCTGTGACTGTGAAGGTAAATGTTTCCTCTGAGCCCTGACGCCTCTCCTCTCCTTCCCTCTTTCATCAGGAGGTGATGCAGATGGAGCGGCAGCTCGGGGGTCGGCTGATTGACGAGCCTCACGTCCTGCTTTTCAAAGACAGCTACCACAACCTGCGCCTGTCCATCCATGACATGCCCCAGGCGCACTGGAGGAGCAAGCTGCTAGCTGGCTACCAGGTGTGTTGGGGGGCCCTGGGGGGCTGCAGGGGCAGGGAGTCACTCCACTCCAGATCAGAGCAGGAGCCCGGAGAGATGTAATAGAAGTGCCTGGCTGAATCTGTCAAATTTGTGTATCAGCTGTTATAGGGCTTCCTAATGTGTTTGTTTGTATAATCAATTTGAAATCCATGTTGTCTCGAGTTATATTAAATTAGCCATCCAGAGATATTAAAGAAGAATGGAGTACATGTCGGCACAAGCAATGTAACTGCGTAGTCGAAAGTTCTTCAGAAACATCTTGTTAATTAGGTTCTCTCTAGAAAGTTGTTTTCATTTCAGTTGGTTCAGAGTTTTAATTAAATAGGTTTTGTTTTGGCTTCAGTTGATCACTTTAAAGATTCACACAAAGGAGTGTTTTTCAGTCTGTTACTGCAGGACTCCTCTGTCCGATAACCTTTCCATTCTTGGCACTGTGTGCAACTTAAGTCATTTGTTGGAGTCAAGGGAACCTTTTGGGTCTGTGCGCATAGATTGTGCCTTTTTTCTAGTCAGCTTGTGCTTCTGTGCGCGAGGTGCAGTCGTGTGCATAATGGAGCTGGGCTGTGTGCACTAACCCAGAGCTGCAAGCTGATTGATTATCCTAGTTGTCGCTCTCTTAAAAGAGAGCTCCGATGAAATATAGAGCGGTACTGTATGTAAATATCTGAACTTCCCGACCGGACGCTTGGAACCTCTCCACCTTTACTGCACTCCCCACACCTGTGTGCCCCACTGCACTGCAGCCCAGGCAACGACATGAGACATGAGGGCTGTTCAAAGAACTAGAAAATGCCCTGGCTGTAAATATATAAGCACTGAGCTCCAGGTCCCCATAGAGAACACATGGGCTGTGCCAAGCAAGCAGCGGCAGCAACAATGCACCCAGAACAGAGGCTTATTCCTGTGGACTGTGCCTGTTCATTTGGAAGTGTTATTCCCCTCTCAGCAGTGCGGTCAAAAAAGGCCTTTACTCTCCCTGGGGCCCCTGTAGCGACTTTTGTCCATTTCAGCCAACTCCCTCAGTCGTACGTCTGCCGTGGTAACAGTGCCCCCGCTTGGTTAGCAGCGGGACCTGCAGCTCCACTTTACTCTCAGACTGAGTTCTCGTCAGCTGTTGAACCCAGGGTGAAGTGAGGAGTTAGTGCGATCCTTTTTTTTTTTTTTTTTCTTTTTTTTTTTTTTTCAGGGTTACCGAGTTGCTTCTCTTGGGATATGCAAATGATGCATGAATATGGAGCAACAGAGAGAAAGATGTAGAAATTGTCAGCCTTGAATAAATTCTGGCAAACACTCCCAGGTAGAGAGACGCTGGTGCTGCTCAGCGGTACTACTCAATGCTGTTATGCATGCATATACATCTCTATGTCACATGATGTGTTTTAGATTCAGAGTAGAGCTGTGGTGTTTTGCTTGGACACCATCAGCATCATTTGTAGCTCTGCCCAGAAATGCAAACAGCACATACCTGAAAAGAGAGGCTGAATCAACTGAAAAATAATGTATCGAAAATGTTTGTTATGGCAGATATAAAGACATGGTGTGTTACCTGTATTTCCTCTGAATTACGCTCTGACAGATATTAACTCCCTCAATAAAAGCCTATTATCCCCCTTTGACTTTACTGACTATTGTCAGTCTGCTGCCTAAGATATATTTAGCCATTTTCACATAACGATGACAGCTTATGTCAGTGTAATTAATGATGATCTCAGTGTCTTCCAGGCAGGCGGTCCTGTTATGGGGTGTTTCAGACATGCAGTTCTAACTGTGCCGCTGCGTTGCCGTTTGTTTGTCCTCTTTTTGCAGGAGATCCCATTCTACCACATCTGGAACGGTTCCCAGCGGTACCTGCACTGCACGTTCACTCTGGAGCGGCTCAGCCTCAGCACCTGCGAGCTCACCTGCCAGCTGTGCGTGTGGCAGGTGGAGGGAGAGGGGCAGAGCTTTAGCCTTGACTTTAATATTGCCAAGGTAATGTTCAGTATAATAACTCGCTAAGAACCAGCTATTTTATTGCACAACCACGATTTTTCAGCATTTTTATAAGTTATGCAGGAATTTTTATACTGCGCTTTGTGGCTGTCATTCCTACCAGGACACCCGAGCTGTGGACTCTGAGTTTCTGCTAATGGACAGTAACGCTACAGCTCTGGCAGGGCCCAGCGCCTTTCAGATCCCGTACCTCATCAGGCAGAAGATCTGCAGCAGCCTGGACGCCCCCTGTCCCAACGGAGCCGACTGGAGAATGCTAGCACAAAGACTTAAACTAGAGAGGTAAATTCCCAACCGTACAACGCCATAATGCCTCATCGGATCACTGATCAATAGAGCGCGCTTGAAAAGGCAGCAGAGCCTCATTTATCCAAACCCCTAGAGAATAGAGGTTGCACAGCAGTATACGTATATGTACAACACTCGACACACAGCATGTTTAAAATAATGAACAGGTAATTAAACTGAAATACTAAAGAATTACTAACATGTTCCTATGGAACTCCCCTGATTGATCAATCAGCGTAAAGTGCAACACAGCAGTCGAATAGTTTCCCTAAAGTTCAGGTAAACAAAGTTCTGCCTTAGCAAGCTAATCCCCATTTGACACGGCTAACGTTATAGGATTAATGTGGACTCCATGGATACAGCTATCAGTTCTGTGAGAAAACACGACCCTCTTCTTCTTTTTCCCCCCCAATGAAACAGGTAAGCAGCTTAAAGTCTGCAGCTAAACTTGAACCTGCTACATTCTGCTTTATAGTTATAATTGGAAGGGTAGTGAGCTAGCTGCCCATCAGCGATGGAAAAAAACGATGGAATAGGTTTGGATCTGTGCCGACCTCAATTCGTTCTCACTGTTACTGTACTTTATCACAGGAGTACCTGTAACAGAAAAGAGCCAGGCATTGATCCCTTTCCCTCCACCAATTTAATTTCTACCTCGTACACCTAATTTGTCCAATCAACTTTATTTACCCCAATTAATCTCAAATTGAATTGATGCACTACGGGTTTAATTAGCAATGTTTTGCTCAACATAATCAATTCTCATTTAGGCCTCAGGAAGGAACAACTGCTCTGTTGTTTGATCTGTCCTTAACAACATGTTTTCCTGAAAAGGCAGCAGCCCCTTGGCATTCTGTCATGGCGTATTTCTGTGTTGGTTTCTGTGTGTATAAAGCGTTCAGACCGAGCGGAACGGGACCAATCAATAAAACTTAAAATGCCAAGAACCTTTTATTTGATCTTTCTCTCCTAAGACTGAGCAAACGGCTGTGCCGGAGCCATACAAGATAAGCTCGTGTTTCACACAGCGAGGTGACTAAGCGGGGCTGACACGTCGGACACTAAGCTCTGTCTTTTTTATCTGAATAATGACACAGAGGTTTGTTCCCAGACTATTTCTTTGACCAACTCTTTGTTGTGTTCTCTCGACGCAGAGGGAAGACTGCCCGAGCTATAAAATCCAATCGACTCAAAATAGCAGAGTGGCACAGTGTTCTCAGTGCTTGTGTACTGGCAAGGCAGCCGCATGTTTATAACTATCACAGAATGCTTCACTTGGCACACAGAAGATACGAGGAAGTAATGGACTCTGTCTGACCTTTCTCAAGGTGAAAAGGGTGTTTGTGGGCTTCTCGTCTCGCAACACAATCCTCCTCTGTGCCATGGGTTTACGCTGTTCTTTCCTTTTCTACTGTCATGTGTGCTCTACATAACAGTTAAGGCCCCAGACATTTGGAGAACAGAAAAAGGCCATTAAATCAAACAAGCATCTTCGGGGTACCGCAGGGATCAGGTCCCACTCAACATCAAATATACAGCTGGCTGGGGCCACTGCTTTGTTGTCATTGATTGGGTTTGATCGTAAAGGTTCCTCTCCTAAAATGGAAAAGGTCACTTCCGACTTAACTGTGAAAAGTCTATATAGGATTTACTATATGGGATTTAGGGCCAATTTCAACATCAAATAAAGAGGAATGAGGATTATGCTGCTAAGCTCCAAATGAAAATTGCCAGAGATTCTATATTTGACGGCAGCTGAATTGTGTTCTTATACCTTTTCATCATTTTTTATTTATTTTTTTACTTAGTGCTCCAACGCAGCATATCGGGACGTAGCAAAATAACAGACAATAAAACTTGACACTGACGGAGTTACAAGAAGCTACGGCGCAATAAAACACCGTCTGAAAAGGTTTCCCTTTAACCCTGTTATTGTAGAGAAAAGTCAGACATGGTCTGTTTTGATATGTGCACATGGCTTCATTTTAACAAAGAATTCTCATTGTTGCTTACCGTTATTTTTGTGTTCTCCTCTCTGCAGACACATGAGTTTCTTTGCATCCAAAGCAAGCCCAACCTCTATGATCCTGGACCTGTGGGAGGCCCAACATTTCCACAGCGGCAACATCAACCAGCTGGCCACGGTCATGGCTGACATTGGCAAACAAGAAGCCATGATATTTCTGGTCTCTGATGGCGAGTGCTAACCCAGAAAACGGGGAGAGACTGGTGCAGAGGAAAAGTACAGAACACAACAACACACACACACAAAAACAACACACTTACAGCAGCAGGAATCGAAGAGCAGAGCTGTCCCCATGTCCCTCTTCTTCACTTAATAAGATGTAAGGGTTTATGTAGGATTGAATCCCTATATCCCACCGAAGAGAGTAAAGCTCTTTAAATGACAGACCAAATGAGAGTTTGGGTGTGTGGGGAAATGTATTCATGAACTCAGTAAAGAAAAATACCCTTTATTTTCCATCAAAGTTTGAAGTTAAATTAGTCCACATCCCCGTTTTACTTTAAAGATAACATTAAATTAACTTCATGCCTTTTATATTAATAGGCCATTTATGGCTTGTAAGGAGCAATATGCAAACGTAATGATATTACTGATGGCCAATATTGAAAATTCAATGAATAATTTTTGAACTTGGATTAAATATTAAATATATAAGGATGCGACAAAAGGTGCCAGTCATTTCAGGTTAAAGAGAACAGGCGACATATGCAATTGGCAGGTTCGTTATATGACATTATCTCAGACACTGAACACGTTCTCATCAGGGTCTGTGGACGTCCCCTAAACCCAGTGAGACTATAAAGGTCCATGTCTTTTCTGTTTCATTGTCCATTTCTTAAAACACACACAGACAGCTTGTAGCAGATCCTGGACTTGCAGGTTTTAAATAGATTGTATGTCAGAGGCCCAAAAACCTGTCTGATCCTGTTTGTTTTTTAGTCCAGCCGGTATCACTACTGTGAATGTAACATCTTGACATCTTGATTCAGCGAGACGCTTCACAGCTTCTAAATCAATATATGTGGGGTTTGGCTTCTTTGAACTTTTTTGAGGCAGGAGTGAGTAATATCTTCACTAAAGTCATATCTCAGAAGCCATTTTTATTCAAAGCCCGTGATTTTGATCCGTCCAGTTTATTTCTCGTCTTGTATTACCCTAATCGTTCATTGTGGCGTTTTTCCTGTTTCAAATTCCTCCCCTAATGAAGGGCCGAAAGGCATTCGAGCTGCATATATGTGAACACTGAATGTCGCCGAAATTCATTTTCTGAAATGACATTTCCCCCCTGATTACATTAATGCTGTAGCTGAGAAGTTGTCAAACATAAAGCAAGGCCGAAAGGGTTATTATCCTATATGATTAATGCAGAACACTTTCCCCACATAAAATCTGACAACAAATTCTTCAAATCCTCACCAGATTACCAACAATGAAAGGGTAGTTGTGGGGCTTTGTTTTTATCATCTATACAGCAATGTTGGTGGGAATTCTATATTTGCTGTGTGGCAAACAGTAATTTCCACATCAA
Source organism: Anoplopoma fimbria (assembly GCF_027596085.1). NCBI lineage: Eukaryota > Metazoa > Chordata > Actinopteri > Perciformes > Anoplopomatidae > Anoplopoma > Anoplopoma fimbria. Next base: position 9,464,727 of record NC_072452.1, on the reverse strand, counting down.
AGAAAAACGCCTGTCTCTCAGAGAAAGTTAAGTCTTTCATGCATAATGTCACGCCTCTGCTCACAAAAGATGCTTTGAAAGGTTTTTTTTCCTTTTTGTTATTTCTAGCCAGGATGGCAAAAATTATCCAGCAGATTTATGCAACAAACCATAAACTGCAACTAAGCATTTGATTATTATATTTTTGCTAATTTGCATTAAAGGGAAAATTTGCCACCTTTTATGTGGATGTCCAATAAGTGCTGATGGTAAATGTAGTCCTCTGAAGAAAATATATTACCAAGCGTATTCTAAATTGACCGGTTGTGCCTAAATGTCCCAGGATGAATTAACTCACAAAATGTCAATGGAGGACATATACTTACACCTTAACATAAAAATACAACCGTACACATACCTTACACCGAACTAAGACTAAGGCTAAATTGACTTGCTAACAGACTTAATTCAAACTGGACAGAAATCTAATCAAATTCACCAAATCCATAAGTCAGTTTTTAAGTCGTTAGTTTTTCCCATCTTCCAACAATCAGTTTCTCTGGTTTGGTAGAAATAAATCCCTAATTCACAAAGTAAGATGTGAAAATATGCTGACTCTACACGCAGTTTTCACCCTGCTGCACCGCTTCAGCAACTCGTCGTCATTCAGAGAGCTTTGAATTAGCAAAGAGTGACAACCAAGACCAGCAGGGCAATTTTTTGTCTTTTCCAGTTTTTATCTTCCCTCTATGAACCCGAAGAGGGTTTCCAGCACACCTCTGTCTGAGTGAGGAGGAAAACTAACATGCATAGTAACGCACACGTGTCTAGCTCTCTGGGGGTTGTCGTCAGCGACGGCATTCAACAAAAACTGCCCAATACTGACATTCATTACTGCAGATTCTGGAGGGTCCCCGCTGGCCATATCCTCTCCTCTGCAGTCAGCAAAAACACTGTAAAACCTACACGGTAAAAAAATCATTTATATTTTGGGATGCCATTTTCGCTGTTGGAAACGTAGGAGAACAAGGATGTTTTTGAGCGGCATAATGCCCCACAGCTACCAAAGCTGAAGTAGCACTCCGTAGTTCTTTCTTGCCTCTAACGACGTCACTGCCACATCACTTAATGCAGAGAACAGATTTTGCGGCTGCGACTCAGAGACACATTTGACCTTCAAGTGTTTTTCACACTATATCCCTGACTCGGATACATAAAGATAAGTTTGAAAATCGGCAAATTTTCCCTTTAATTTACACAGTTGTTTTTTTTTATTTTTATTAATGGCTTTGTAAGGTCTGGCAACAAAAATAATACACAGATTATTATTAGAAGTCCAATGTTCAGTAATTGTACATTGAAAAAGGTGTGAGCAATCCCAAACTAGCCATAGTTCTCTCTGTGTCTGCCTCAGGGTTGCATGTGAAGATGTCTGTTAAAGTTGTAAAGAGGGCCCTTCTCATTAAATCCCTCCCTATTCAAAAAGCTAGCACCGCCCATCCTACCAGCTCCTGCGGCTTCAACCTTTAACACTAACTGGAGCCTCTTTTATGATTGTCAGATATTTGGAATGTACATTTATGTTTCCTTGTAGTGGGGGAAAAATGTCTCTCTCATTTCCTTTTTTTAAGTCTTGGAAGTTGTTTTTGTGTGGCATTTCAGCACCTGTCAGCTCTCTTTCATCCCTAAACACGCCTCCTCTTGACCAACAAGTTTTTACAAGCCCCCGTACCATTTGATTCAGAGATGCCATGAGACAAAATTCCACCTTTTTTAATTAACTTTAAAAAAAACCTGGGATCAAGCCCCTTTAGGACAAAATGGCGATATCACCCTAACTCAATCTTTTCATGTTGAAATGGATCCTCGTCACATGTAAATACTTTTTCTATACCAGCCGTGTGCTGTCACTTTGCATACTGTATATGAGCAGAATTGGTAACCAAAGTTTTATGAATATCATTTGAGGCCACTACATACTCGTATTGTATCCATTGAATATTGTTTCAGCATTGTTTTTACTTGCAGCTTAGTATAGAATAAGTCAGAGTTGCTGTCTCTTCTAAACTGCGGACTTAAAGTCCAAATCATTTCTTTATCTCATTTCCTCATTTTTGTCTTTGAGACAAGTTAACGCTGCTTGGTCAAGCAGTGATATGTGTTGGTTTATCACTTTGTAAAGAAATGTAAATTATATTTTAATATGAAGCCAAAAAAAGACACATAACTGGCGCAGCAATTGTCAAGTCTAAACCGTGACGTGTTTGCCTATATACTGTTCTTTGGCGATCTAGCAGTGAAGACTTTTTGCAGTGTTAAGGGTTTAGAGACTGTTTTGCAGGAAGTTTCTATACATATTTTGTTCATCCTTACTCTGCATATGTCTACCTGATTATTTCTCTAAGTGTAAGCAGCATTTAAATACAAAGTGGAAATAGTCACTAATGCTTAAAGTGAATCACTGCACTGGGACTGTGTGGAGGCTGATTGGGGAAAGAGGACATCAGTTGTTGGACACTGACAAGCCAGTGTTGACGCAGCACGTTTAGATGAGCCATGGCAGTTGTACAGTCAGACTGTGTGTGTGTGAAATGTTATCAGCCCCGTCATTGTCTTGGATGTGTTGTCGAAGCACTTTTCAGTAATGTAATTCACCAGCCGCCATGATGTTCAGCATCTATCTTCACATCTAACTTGTCCAACAAAATCTAACAAATCTGCAATTACTGTGTCTGTGATGAATACAGTTCCTTCATGATGAAGTCTGGGCCTGGTAGTTGTGTAAGACTTGTGTCAGTAAAACACGCGCTTTGTTCAAGGGTTTATAGGTTTATCCCAAAGTTATGGGGGAAATTGTTTCATCTCACAACTGTACTTTCTGTGTCACTCATTACTATTCAGTGTCAAGGACGTATGCGTGTTTGTGACTGTTGGTGTGTGTGCGCGTGTGACTGAGTGTGGGTGTGTGCATACCTCCCTGTCACAAGAACAATAGACTTCTGTACTTGTGAATGGTTTTTCTATTTAGTTCCTTGATTCAATGTTTCTTGCCTTTCTGCAAGTCAAAAATGCTGTATTTATTACATGCCACAGCGCTTATGCAATTGTATAATCCTTTTATTGTTTTATTGTTGTTTTTTTTTACCTTTTTTGTGTTCCTTATCGTCAATGTAAATTGTTGTCAAAACTTTTGTGGCAATGGAAAACTTCTTGCTTAAGGAGATTTTCTGTACTTTTTGGACAATGATATGGATTTGTGGGTAGAATTTTGGAAATTCGTTTCTAAGTGCTTTCAAGTATTTACTTGGCCTTATGTATATATATCTATCTATGACATTTCAGAAAGGTATGTATAGTAATTCAACCTGAAATTGTTGTAAATAAATTATATATTGTTAATTCAAGGACTGGATCTCTCACATGAAACATTAACTGGTGTTGCTTATTCAATTATTTTAAAAAGGACCATATATGTTCTTTTAAATGTTATAGAACACTGGTTTGTTTTCTATTGTAATGTTTTAAAGACTCAACATCCCTTTGACCATAATATTTTATGTTCACAGTAATCATTGTATGTGTTGTAAAATACTGTTAATGACTATTTGTTCAACATGGTTAACATTTTAAAGAAATACTTAATTAAGACAACATTAATGACTAAATCAGTATTGTAAAATTATTTATTTATACAGAGAACATTGCAGGGATTCACTAGGGTCTTTGTTATAACAGTTGTTTGTAAAAAGTAACATTTTTATATTTAGAAAAAGAACTTATTGTACTCACAACAAAACAGAGTAAAAAACATTTGTCCATTGTCCTCTTGTTGGGGAGCAGGTGTTGGTGAGAGCAAAGACAGCCAAAACATCAGTCAATAGAAAATCTTACAGATGTGTTCAGCCCAGTGTTCTGCTCCAGCGCCCGGCACTACTAGATTATTTTATTTTAAACGTCCAACAGCTATAAAAAACAACACTTACAGGCTCATTCCGAAGCAATATAAATACAAATTCAACCATGATTTGAAAGTACTCTAAGGAATAATCCCTATATCATAGTGACATTAGGGAAAAATCATCTATAAGGTGTTTTTTTTGTCTAACAATAAAATGTCTAATAAATGATAATTACAAAAGACTGGGAGGGAATGAAACATTTAAAACAATCTATTTTGTCACCCACATGTGTGACTATTAAAATTGGAGCAATTGAGGATTATTACATGACTCAAAATTACAGTTATTACCTACTTTACTTCTCCATTTGGCTCTCGCAAATCAGAGCACATTCAGCAGTTAGTGCTTCTGTGGAGAGGTGCAGGGGTCAAGCAGAAATAGGACACCCCTTTTGTGCTTGACTGGATCCCCATCACGTTAATAGGTACTGCAGTAAGTGAGTGAGTCGGGGTCCTGAATGGGGCCATCACTTCCCTACACTTAGTACAGATCATTACTGCAATATGTAAGATTATTAAAAACTATATGACTCCTACACCTTGCAAGATACCGACTTAATCTCACTTCAGATTGAACAATGATGGGATTAGTAGAGTTTAGTCGTCAGAATTCTTGTCTAGCAACTACAATTAAATCTAGATGAACCGCAGCGGCACTTTTTAATGTCTGATCTAAAAAAAAAATACTTAAAAGTCAACAGGTTAGTGATGACATGAAACAATTCCTTGACTACTTCCAGTTATACGACACAGCATCTGGTTTTACAGGCAGTAACATGTGTGTCCTATTAGCACAGCATGTGAAGCTAGAAGTGAGCCTCAAATATTGAAACAAAGTCTGTAGGATAGAAGGAAAGGGAGTGTGACTATGTGTGTGGTTGGAAAGAGGAGAAGTAGAATGTGTACGATTGTGCCATGGGGGGGTAAAGAGGAGGGAGGGAGGGAGAGAGAGAAAGTGTTACTTCCTCTGATGATGAAGCTCGCTCTCTCACACTGGAGCGAAGGCATGGCCTTTGCACAGGGGCTTATCCTTCTTCGAGTAGAACGTCTTCCCCTCCAGGTTGATTTGACAGAGCTTTAAAGATGAAAGGAGAGAGACAGAGACAGATTGGGAGAGCAGGGCAGAGTAGATATCAGACGTTAAAATTACCAATGTGAATGTACACGGTTTTCAACTGGCCAGAGAGCAGGCACATATTGTTTACTTGACTGCATTTATTTTCAGATTTTTTTTCCAGAGAGTGAGATGGAGAGAGTGATAGACTGCAGGTAACAGGGTGAAAGAAAGAAAGAAAGAAAGAAAGAAAGAAAGAAAGAAAGAAAGAAAGAAAGAGAGAGAAAGTGGTGGGGGGAGCTTAAGGTCCAGAGATTGAGGCAGATTTTTCAGGTGGCATTGTGCTGGGACAGCCAGAAGAGATGGGGCAAAGAGAGCCCCACAGGGAGCCATATCAATCAAAATGACTTACAGCACAGACGAAGCACGTATCATGCCAGCTGTAGCCCAAGGCCTCCAGGAATCGATCGCCGGCATCAATCTTAAAGTCACAGCCATGGCATTTGGTGCCAAACATCTTCTCATAGTCTGGAGTGAGACAGGTAAGGGGGAGGAGAGAAGGTGATATGATAGACATCCATCAGAATAAAATAAATAAATAAATTTACAAGGGCTTTTATCATCCTCCAGATCAGGTCAAGCATCTGGCATGGCCTCCACAATCACCTTATGTAAACACTTAACCTTTGTAGGTTGTTCTGGAGCACAGAGTGTGAAATAGGTTTCCACCTCTCTTTCATCTTTAAAAAAGAACTGAATGCTTTTCCTCTTGAAGGGAGTAATATCCCACTACACACACACACCCACACCCACACACACACACATATAATTGAGGACTTGAATGACAGCAATAATGATGGATGAAGCTGTTTTGAAGCCAAGTGTTGGCTCCTCTCCTCATTCGGCATCTGATAGTTTGCGTTTGTGTTATTTCGTCCACCGACTGTACATTACTGCCTTTTCACAGTTTAAGGGAGGGATTACGATGAGGGGGGAAATTGCTGCAGATACTTAACTGGATTTGCCAGTCCCTTTCATCACAAGGTCTCTGGGGAAAGTGTCAGGTTATAATGCAGCTGCTTCTTGAGAGCGAGTGGGTGAGAGCGGCACAGTCCCCGAAAGATGCTGAGGCTGCAGAATGTTTATCAGAGCTAAAGGCATTATTCAGAGTATGAGTGCTCAGGTTCTGGCTTCGCCACTGATAAACCAGCGATCCACGTCAGAGCCTCAGTAGTGAGAGAGAAGCGCGCCGCCTTGCTAAATCATTTACAGCATAATAGAAGAGCACACCCCATTCATAAAGTTCAATAGAGAGATGTATGAAGTAAACTGGAGCTAAATGGATTACAGCAGATGAAAACATCACACTTTATGATTGACTGTGGTACGCACCAAGAGATTCATGATGAAGACCCACGCATAGCCCCACAGTAATAATACAACAATGCAATGTTTTACAAATATCTATCTATCTATCTATATACACTTCTGTAGCTTCTGGTGCTCTGGTCCAGACATGCTGCGTACCACCTCTCTCCAGTACCTCAATGTTTAATGCTGTGTAGGTGAGTATTTGTGATATATATATTAAATGCAGTCAAGTATAAAACAAATAAAAATAAGCCAAACTGGAGAGGGGATGCAGTGAGACATTTTTTTTTCAAAAGAAATAACTTCATCAGAAATGCACAAAGCAAGACCTCTGAATCGCCCACTGGCTGCATTTCACTGTTTTTGTACCCCAGCTTCTGTTGTGTAGCCTGAACTACACTGCTCTTAGCAACAGCATCCATTTAAAGTAAAAGGATATGACATCTTTCATCAAATGAGCTCGATCGCAAACTTAATGCTGCATGGCGGGGTGTCAGTTCTCACTCTGTTCATTCATGCACTTAGGGCCCAGTGCGGATTCACAATAAATATGAAAGGCTTGATCCATGTGTTAACTTACAGGGGGTCTTACATGGGGTGAGATGTTCTCAGTTGGCCCTGAAACTAATCAATCTGCACAGTGAGGATTTTTTTCAGCATGTTTTTTTTTTTTTTTTTGCGTTTTAGATGTTCTGTTACAGTGTTGCCTTTAAAAACTGCCTGCCTTTAATTCAGGTTTAGAGTTAAAAGTTCAAAGTTTGTTCAGCCATTGTGGTGACTGCTGCGGTTTCTACTATGTCTTTTTTTCTTATATTCTTCCTCTAGAAACCACATTAATAGGATGTTTCTCTTTGTTTCCAGCAGAGGATTTTTCACCATGGAGACTTCTTCATTTCATTTATGAAGCCTCTAGAATGTGTGGCAGGAATTGTTGTACTTTACAGTCAGAATGAGAGAAAGACAATGTCCTTGAGAGAAAGGACATTCAAAACTAAACAGTCAGTGAGGTTATTGTTTATTCTTACTATTGATTACTGTAGCACATTTTGCCCCTTGTTTGACCCCACGGATTGTATTGTTGGTATCATTAACAAAAGCATGAAAGTAGCAGATCTGGGATAAATAAATAAAGTGTGTTTTTGTCCAAAAATTCCCCCAAAAAGCTATCCATTTGTTTTCTATCATTTTTGTAATTATTTTTAAATTTCTATATAAGGAAAGGCCAAGGTCAGGTCAAGTTAGGGAGTACGGTAACTTTTCAATTTCTTACCTTTCTCACAGTAGGGTTCGCCCTCCTCCATGTAAAAGGCTTGGTTCCTGATTGGAGCCTTGCAGGCTGCACACTTGAAACACTGAACATGGTAGGTCATCTTCAGGGCATGCATGATTTCCTGATGAAGGGAGAGAAGGTTATCATTTTTCTTTATTTTCAGCTTGGCTAGTGTTGCTGGAGTGCTTTGGAGACCAGATCCATATATTGTACAAATAAATCACAGACTACCATCTTAAAAACAGCAGCTCTTTTCACATTTAAAATCTTTCCATGTTTCTGGTTTGTGTTATGATTTTGATTAACAGAGATGTGCAGTTCTTACCCCTGTGATCTTCTTTTTGCACTTTGCGCAGTTAGGAGCATATCGGTTATCGTGGCACTTGGTACAGTAGACGGACCCTCTCTCCTCGAAGAAGCCCCCCTCTTCCAGGACCACCTTACACTGTGAACACGTAAACTCCTCCGGGTGCCAAGATTTCCCCAGCGCTACCAGATACCGACCCCTGGAAAACACACACACACACTTACAGCACATCAGAGGAATTATTGATATCTGCAACGTCACTTTCCATTTTAACAGAGAAAACAAGGACAGATCCAAAGGAAATGTCAGCACATGTCTAACAACACGCAGCAAAAGCTAACTGGTCCCTTTGTAAAAGGTGACAAAAAACTGGACACATGTTTTTTAGTTCTCCTGGGAACTTTGTACCTTAACTTGTTGAGAAACTGTTCTTCTGTTTTCTTTCAATAGTGACCAGAATAAGAACTAAGGTTTATCTGTTATCTGTGAAATGTGTGAAATGAGATTAAATTATATCAAAGTCAGCATAATGCTTGTCTCCAGTGATAAAAAGGGTTTCAAAACTGTTAATTATGCTGACTGACTAAATTTGCTGCAGAAATACAATCTGTCTCTGCAGCAGACATACAATCTGTCAATGCGTATATTAACTGTGTTAAATGATGTGTCATTTCTCTGAAAGGACTTTGAAAGGAGCAAACATTGAGAGTATTTTACTCTGGTAAAATGAATCAAACTGTCACCATTGATGCGGTGGTGCGGTCTCACCTTATGATTTTGTTGCAGGCGCCACATAGCGGGGTCCTCCCGCTGTCTTCAGGTGCCAGCTGCGCTGCCTGCAGGATGGAGCTGCGGTTCTGCATCGGTGTCGGCTCTACCGGCTGCTGGTGCTGAGTCACAACCGTGCTGGTCTTGTCCGGGCGAAAGCGGTCGGCAAAATTAGGGTCAGTGACCCACGGTGGTCGAGAGGAAGGACCTGAACTGCCTGCTGCTGCAGCTGCAGTCTTGGAGCCTGGGCCAGAAAAAGAAAAGAAAACAAGGACATTTGTTTTAGAATTCCAGCACTTAGAAAAAAAACCTTGGCTGTGATTTTGAATTATTGCACTACAGGGACACTTTTATGTAATATACACACTCCCTCCAGATGTATGGTGTAACAGGTTTGTGTGTCACGTTGTCTCTGCTGATGCTCATGTATTGACACTTAATAAGAATCTATTAGCACAACCTCTACTGGATGCTGCTGGGGTTCTTTATACGCATCAGCAGGAGCAGAAACTCACCATCTGGTTTATCTGCTGCCTGGGCCTTGGCAGGTGAGGGAGTTGGCTCAAGGCTGTGGAGAGGAAATTACTAATTAGAAAAAGCACACACACACACACACACCTCAGTAACCATAGTTACTCCTCAATGAATATCATGTTTAGATATCAGCATCCATGGCTGTCTGCATTACATTGTGCCACAAATTACCTGGTGTGTGAATGATAATGAGCATCATCATGATTAATATGAATCAGTATCAACAGGATTAGCATCGGCTTCTCACCTGTTGTGGCAAGACACGCTGGGTGAGTGTCAAAGATTCAGGTGAATGTTAAAGAAAATACACTGGAATAGAATTGGAATTGATTGCAGTCCATTTTACACGATAACACGAGCCTTTGTGACACTAAATCCATCACGTAATTCAAATGATCAATGCTAAACAACAGATACCACGGTGCGCATTCGGTAAAGGCATTAACGAATGGTTAAAGAGCCGCGACTCTAATGAGAGCAATCAGAAACCTGAACATCCCGGATTGATTGGTGTCACTCACAGGCAAAGTTAGAGTAGGGCAAACTCAGACACGCTCTGCTTCCACATTTGGATGAGTTTTGCTTGGAGCCTGCATGTGCAGAAGTGTTGAAATAAAGCGCTGTTTCTACATTTCAAAGTTCTGTTACCCGCAGCAAGCGTCACTATATTCAGAAAATCTTCAAACCATGACTGAAAGGGAAAAACAACTTCTGAGCCAAGACAGTGAGCTCCTGAGACGTCTCATCTTGGGAAAAAATATAACACTGCCTAGGGCATCCATCATGTTTACATCATCAACTGTGCAATCTACAATACACTAATGAAAGATGATGAAATAATTTCTCATTTGCAAAAAAAAAAAAAAAAAAAAAAAAGGAAGTAAATGTGAAATTAATTACCCTGCAACAGTCCTGTGCCGCCTGTACCAGGTTAAAGCTGCCTATCAATAACACTCCTTATGCAGCCATACAACTAAACATAAGAAGCTACAGAGGCAGGAGAAGTTACAGACTTAAAGCTGAGAGCTATCTTGCAAGAAGACAAACAAAAACAGTATGCTATTTTCCAACAGCATACTCTGAGTAATAAGGGACATTAAATCCCTTTGCAATAGCAAGAACATGGCTTGCAGGTCTGGTGACAGTGAGGAAGTTAAAATCTTTCTGAATTAAGGACGGTGAGGTTTTTGGAAATACACTACAGGAAAACAGTGAAAGGAAGAGAGGAGGCTGGATGAGAAGGATCTCTGGCAGTCGGATCAAACAAAAGGATAGAACAAACCTGTTTCGGCCTGTTTAACACACAGACCCTGGGTCAGCTGCCCTTCGCCCCACACACACTGGCAAGCCTGCCTTCTGGGACCCCAACAAACAACATCCCGGTCAACACAGCAGCCTCTACACTCCCTTGCAGAGCTGCCCTACATGACATCAGGCCAGTGGCACCGACTTCTCAAACACCTTTGAGAGGTTTGTTTGGCTGCACCTCACTCTGGTGAAGGTTGCAGGGGCAAATTGGAGAGCATCCTCTACAGCTGCGTATTCCCACCTGGAGCGGCCTGGATCATGTCTTCTTGACATTTTCACTGTTTTCAACATCCTCCTCCCCTCCTGCTCAGTGTAAGGCAGGGGCACAATTCCCACATCACAGACTGTGCAGACAGGAGGGTTTTTTTTGCATTCGGCATATGGTTTTGGACACCCAAATATTCCTACAGAACATTGCCTGTTCGCTCGTTACACCTCTGATTTGAGATACACCTGGGGTTTTTTGGCTTCCGCTCCCATGGGATGTGTCGACCTGAGCAATAAGGAAAGTAGGATGTTGTTGACAGGTCAACATCTGGCAGAGAAAGGAGTAGGTTTTGATTTTAGGTGGAGCAATAAGCCCCAGACATGCGTCACCCTCCACGTGTGGAGGTAAATGTGATGCAGCTCTGCGAAAAACCTGATTGTGACAACAGACAAAATGTGAAACATGGTGGCACACGTCTGAGAGAGCAGAGAGAGGCACTGCTTTTCTACAGGCTGCGTTTAATGTTTGCAACAAGCTCTTTCTGTCATCCCTTGTTCCTGATTATATACAAGGCACATCATGTCAAGAGAACTTCATTTTTGCAATTAATGTATAGACGTTGTAGTTGTCGTTTTTTTGTTTATAACTTAACTAGTTTGTAGTTTAGTTATAGTCACGTTGTATAGTCACTTGTTTGGTAATACTACCAGCAATAATATTTCCTTACTAATTACAAAATGATAGCCTAATCTTAATTTCCATTTTCAGTTTTCTGTATTTGAAAAAAATAGCCATTTCCTTTTTTAAAGGGAACTTATTTCTTTAAAATATCATCAACTATGTAGCTCCCTGCTGCCATAAAATTTATTTTATTTTAGAATTAATAATGTAGATCAGTTCTCATTCTCATATTATCACAAAACTTTATGCAGCTTCACCTCAACCATCCCACATTTTTCTCCTGGCCTCCAAAAGGAAAAAAGTAGATTGTATCCTGTATCTTGTCCACAAACAAGGCTTTTAAATAGTTTCTAGTTGTCATTTTCCCTAAAACTGCTAAATCAGGGTTATACATGGTTACTAACCCTCAAAACACTTGCATTAAATATAATTTCTCTCTGATAAAGGCCACTGTACTACAGAGATTACTAGTTGAACTCTAACCATGATAATGTTGGTCTTTTTATTAAGTATTAAATACTCTTTGATACTTTTCTCTAAGACTTGGACTTGATGATTTTGCACTACTTCATGCGTTTTTTGCCCATTTGTTGTTTTTATGCCTGACTGCACAATAATATAAATAAACCTTGAAATGAAAGAGATGAAAGGCAAGAGATGTATCTTTTTGAGCTTGGAAACTAAATAAACAAGAAGAAAGGAAACACAGAAGAAAGGACAGAGAAGTAAGAGTTGCTTTTTTTCCAGATGTTTTATATTTTTGATGACAGCAGAAAAAAACAAAAGTACAGATTTATCTTCCTTTTCTTTCTTAATGGTTGGAGAAGCCTACGAGATGAGGGGATCAGAAATGAAAACTCTAGAGGATGAAGAACTCAATAAATAGAAACAGGCAGAGAAAGTGTGAGAGAGAGAGAGAGAGAGAGACAGAGACAGACAGAGATCAAAGGAGGGTCTGAACTTCACAATCAAAGAAGAATAACAAACAGAAAAGGCGCTTCCCACTGCTGAGACCCCCCTTCCCACCTTCCCACCGTTTAACTCTAAGTAATGCAGTGTGAAATGGAAAATAGGGCCACAGACACAGTGGTCCACAGTGTTGTCAACAATCATCAAGTCAGAGATTCAGAGGGAGATCTTACACTTAGGCTCAGTATGCAAGGTTCCACTTTGGGCTTTGTCATCTAGGCTATGATTCTTCTATTTTTGGTTTGCTTTTTCTTTTTTTTTTTCCCCCAAACTTCTTTTTTCACCTCATCTGTATCTGAAAGGTGAATTTGTTAACTGCCATTGGACGGTCAGCTATCTTCGGCGTCATTGTCACGTAGTCGTTGCGGTGTGGCTATCGCTAGCAGGCTCTGGCTGGGCTCTGCATCCCATGGCGTCTAGGATGTCGCTCAGGATTTTTGGATATTGAGGGCGCGAGCGGACCTGTCGTGGTGCCAATCCCTCAGACGGGCATAGCGGGGACTCTGAATCTCAGTGAGGAACTTTTCCCTGACCGAAAGCAACAGAGATATGAAACAGAGATAGACAGGAAGGAAAAAAGATCATAAGGGAGAGAAAAAATACAAAAAGAACATGAGAGTGCAGAAAGTGGAGTAAAGTGTAGAAAAGGTGAGAAAGTAGCAGAGTAGTAAAACAGGTTAAACACCAAAGACAGAACAAGGATATGATAGGCCTGGAAGGCACATATTAAAAGTGAAAGAATAGTTGCACATTTTGGGAGATATGCCTATTCACTTTCTTGCCAAGAGTCAAATGAGAAGATAGACTCTTCTGTTTGTTAAATACAGCCAGCAGCCAGTTGCTTAGCTTAGTACAGAGTCACACAGCTCGCCTGGCTCAGTCGGAAGGTAACAAAATCCACCTACCAGCACAAATCTCACTATTTATGTTTTGTCGTGTTTATTTTAACAAACAAAAACCAAAGTGCAAAAATAACACAATTTAGTTTCGAGGGGCGTTATGTGTCGTACTATATCTTAGATTAGATCAGTCACTTCCCAGAGTCGGTGCTGGATGCCTGGCAACCTCCACCGATGACAAGACTCCAGAAAGTGAATGCGCTCGGCTGAGAAATAGTCTGTTTTTTTATGGTCAGATTTTGTTACCTTTGGAGAGAGACTGGGTAGCCGTTTCCAGTCTTTATGCCAAGCTAAGCTTATCGGCGGCTGGCTTATTAGCTTGAATACAGACAGGAGGAATATCAATCTCCCAATCTATCCCACAGCAAGAAAACAAAGAAGCGCATTTACCCAATGTTCAAATCCTTAAAATATAATGATGCTATGAATCAGTGATAATAATAACCCAAAGGATGTAAAAAAACAAAACACACCAACATGCCAGTACTCAAGGCACAAAATTCAAATAAGGTAGGTTTAAACTTTTCATTTCTAAAATAGTTGCCAAACTGAAGCTTCAACACACGAATGCACAAACACTGGAGACCAAACAAACCGACGTGCTTAAATCAATAAAACTCAAGTTTTTACCTGGACCTCTTCAGGATTTCATCATCTGGGTCCTGCACTGAGAGATCCAGGAGAGACACACATTAGCATGCCCTACTGATAAAGAAATTGCTTTTCAAACACAAACAGCTGATCACGTGCCGTTCCTACACAACCTCTGTTGTTATAAACCTGTACATCTGTTACTCAGACTGGTTACAGTCATGAGAATATCAGTGTCACTGAAGACAGCAGCCACCTGACAGTTGATGCCCCTCTCCACAGTTGAAAAATGAACACCGCTGTTATCCACCTTTCCTGTGTCACTCACCGATAGTCACTATGATCGGATCACATTAAATCAACTGTTCAGTCACGGGTCTTCACCTACACCACATCTTGACTACCAGAGACGCCCACCCCTAACCCATCACTCTCTGTTGTCCCTCTCTCCTGAGTATGTCAGGCCTGGTCCCTGACTTACTGAAGTCGGTGCCTGTGAGCTGGGCCAGGATGCGGAAGGATCTGGACTGGGTGGTGCCGGTGCGGGGCTGCCAGTCCTCGGTGTCCTGGATCAGCCTCTTCTTGCTGCGGTCGTTGGGGATAAAACAGGGCAGGTTGTCCACCCTGAGGCCGTGCCTGCACACACACCCAGCAGCAGCACACGGCAGTCCGGGTTAACACCATCCCATCAAGGGACTACACACTCAAACCAAACAAGCTAATCAGGTGACCTTGAAAATAGAGGACATCCTGAACCGACCATGCAATACTTAATGCTCAGCATCACGGTAACGCAATAAGCAAGCTAATGGATATCCATTACCTAGATTTCTCATGGGCACACTGAAGATGCTCATAAATGGACATTACTACATTATAGATCTTATTTATAACGGTCATTAGAATCAATGGGAGAAAACCTGTCAGACCTGGTCTAGTTTGTATAAAATGTTTACTATATATTAAAGCTTCTATTTTGATGGGCAACTCAAGAAGCAGAACATAGATTCAAGAGAATTGAAGGTCAACTGCAGCATGCATTTATCAAAAAGCAAGTAAAGAATAAAGATGAATGGTTACTAATAAAACTGTCTGTCTGTTGCATCTTTGTTCTGTAAACCGTATCAGTGAATCTACCAAAGAGAAAAAGCTCCCCTCTCTTGTCATGTCTACCCTGGCCATATTAACCTAATAAGCAGACAAACCAGCCTGCATGCAGCTGCCCCTTACTTGGACTCTTGGCACACATCACCATAGTAAGTCGCTTCACCCCTGTAGAATAGACCAAAGATGAAGTAGATTGTATAAAGATGTCAGAGGAGAGACAGACGATAGGAGACATTAACAAATACAGACAAATAGAGATAAAGCTGTCCTAAAGCGTGAGTTGGTAAATTATTCTGTTTGATTTGTTAATAACTAGAAAATAGTTGCATGGACTGCAGTAGAGCAGTGGTTCCCAGTGAAGATAAGAAAAACGAGTATCAAGATATATTTATGTTTTTAGACTTTACTCTAATCTAAGCCTTTTTCTTGTTAATTATTGGAGGATTTTAAGTTAAGTTATTTGAAATCTTCGATTTATATATTTATTTTCTTTTTTTAATCACAACTAGTAAACATATACAACCAGTGAAGGGTTGAAAGCACACTAAGAGAGGTCACAAGACAAAAAGGAGTGAGATCATTGTGTGTGAGTGTGAATGACAATGTAAAAGGCAAAAAAGCAAACGATATTTTGTCTGGACTGTTAATGAAAATAGAATATACTAACTTGTCAAGAGCTTCCATCTGTTGCGTTTAAAGAAAGGAGAAAAGCAGAAAATCAGAAAAAGATCAGAGTTCAGCTTTAAGTTAGACTGAGGGAAAAAAGAAGAACATGTCGATACTGTATATGCTATGGGTTGAACACAACAAAAAGACCAAAATGCTGCAGGATTCATAAAACGTGCAGGAGGTGCCACAAGACATGCTGTTATTGTCAACAGGCTCTGAGTGGAAAGACGGCATTGTGTGTCTGTCAAATCATATATTGTCACCCTGACCCAAAATGACTGGCACCAAACCTTTGCCAAACACTCATCTCACTCTTGTGCACAAACGCTTTACAGAGTTATGTAAATGGCCGTAGCATTTGCCAAAAAAAAGAAAAGAAAAACCCCTCGCCTGATTCATGTGCCATTGCAGTTAGTCTACTTTTTCTTGTGCTCTGAAACCCGTCCACAACGATAAATGCTACCGCAGGGACGCTTCATGATGTCAGGGAAAGCTCTGTACAAACATCATCACACAAAACCTGTTTAAATAGGACAGGCCTAGACACATTAGACATATGCTTCTTGTATCGAACTGTTTACCGTCTGGGGAAATCCAACAATGTCTTCATCGGGAGAAGGCTGACAGTTATAATTAAGCTCTAATCTTCTCAAAAATGGCCAGAGGAATGGGTTTAGGCCGTCTACAGAGAAACTTCACAACCATGTGAGCCCTTTGAGAGTAAGCAAGTATGGCTGCTTAAATAATCGAGCACCAGGGCAGTAAAAGCTGCGAGAAGGCAGCAGAATTTATGAGTGAGGCTAAATACAGTCGACGGGCCACATCTCACCAGCGACTGCAGTCAGACCATGCTGCGACTACCGCGATGAAAATCACAGGAACCAGGCCGGCCGTTCCTCAAAGACCATTTTACGCCAAACTGCCACGTTCTGGATCGTTTAAAATGCATTTGGGTCGATTCCTGGAATCGTTGTAAAATCTGAGAACTGGTTAAATAAAAACTGGAGAATTCTGACATATATATTGTGTAATTATAGTAGCAAGAGCATGGTCATGGGAGCAGTAACTTCATTTCTAATACGCAGAAGAGATAAAAGCAGAATTACAAAGCTCCAGTTTTGGTTAAGCAGCTTTTACTTGGCCAGTTAAAAAAAAAAAGATGCACCATGATCAAGACTTCCCATCATTACTGCTGTAATGTGATAAATGACTAGCTGTATGACCCTATAACTTAAGTAAATTCAGAGAATCATTGAATTTGTTAAAAAATACTAATTCCAAAATAAGAGGAAGTTGCCACTGATGTCACCAGTAAATTATTTTCAAGCATAATGCTAGCGAATATATGTAATCAAATTTATCATCAGAGGTATGACTTCTGACTAACGTGAAGTTTTACAAAGAAAAACCGAAGTGACAAAGCGATGAAGATGTCAAACAACACAGCTTGTAATAGCTGAGAAATACTGCACTTGAAAATCCATTCTGCTATTTATTTTCAGCACACTACAGACTGTACTAGCAAGATACAATTAACAATCGCAGTGGGTCAATAACCCATCTGTTGGAATAGCAAATTATTTTGAAAACGTGGATTGATTTGCATGAAAATAATACATTACTCAACTTTAAAAAGTCTTACTTTTCAGTATTTGTCTATCTCTCTCGCCCACACATATAGTGAGGATGAAAGGATCAAAAGTAAAAGATGGGAGAAAAATAAATCAATAGTACAAAAATAGATGATAACTTCTATAGTGGCCAAATAGGCTAAAACAACCAGATAAAACTAAAACTGATTTTACATGGCCATAAAGCTGTGACTGATTAAATTGACACATCTTTCACTAATTTCTGTAAAACAGGTTTTGTCAAACGATAAATTCCTTTCAGCTGAGGAAACCAGCTTGAATTGCAAATGGCAGCTAAATATCTCCTAATATCATGCCAAAGCATTTGCTTTCAGCTGTATGATACAGGATCATTTAGGTCTGTTTTGACAAGAGTTGACAACCTCCTCGCTGTCCCCCATGTCATTCTATGGCCCAAGTCTATCTATGAAACAATCTATAATGGCAGCTTATTACTGCTGGGGACATAAGCTAAAGCATACGTCATCATATGCTTGATATCTTGTTTGTCACCTTACTGGCAGACAGTGGAACAATTAAGTAGATCCCAGCAGTGAGTCGGCATACTGTTTTTCTTTTCTGGAATGTTGCTTAAAATCTGTGACATAAATTTGGCATCACACCTAAGTAAATTGTTAACATAATGCTGTTTGGAAATCCTGAAGGAGTTATTTTCTCCTTAGTGTAAAACCAGAATAATGAGACATCAGCAGTACCATTAAAACCACATTAGTCACATTGTGGTTCCAAAGGGAATAGTGTTTATTTATCCACCTACCCATTCTGTGGCTGCTGCATACTGGCACGGCCCTGTGAGGTTGGGGTGTTAAGTTTAGGGGAGTAGGCCACAGGTTTAATAGCAGGTCCTGAGTTGGCACTACCACCACCTGCTGTAAATGGCCTCGCCATCTTGTTAATGGTTGTGCTGGGGGCAAAGGAGTACTTTGGCTGCACAGAAGCCGGAGCAAGTGAGTCCTATGAGGGTGTGGGAGAGGGAGACAATGCAGCACAGCAAACAACATGCGGTTAGACATTTTTCACACACAATGAAAGGTCCTTCTGCTGTTGCACAATCCCAAGCTTTATATTAAGAAAGCTTCCAGCGCAGCCAAATATTTTTTTCATTGCAAATTATTACTCCGGGCTGAAGGAGCAGCTCTGTCAAAGCTTGCAGGCTTTTTTTCTGTGCACAGAAGAAGTGCTTAAGAAGTGTGAACACAGACATTTTATTTGTGTTGGCAGTCTACCACGGACTGGCCAAAGTAATCTGCTACTGCTGGTAAAAAGGAAAATGCTCAAAGAGAGAAATTGTCTTATTTGACTGACATGTCTCACTAATGAGATTTCTCACTGAGCATAATGCACGGACTGCAAAAGAACAGCCACTAAAATAGAACACTGACTTTGTGAAGACTATTTTGTTCCTTGTAGCACAAAGCAGTTCATGACACCATTGTACCATACACGCTGTTATCGGTTGGGCAAGCGGCTCTTACTAGTAGGTTTGATGGTGAAAGTATTTGCATCAGTATAACACTGACTTTAGGGATTGTGCAAGGCATCACAAAATAAACCACGGTAAACTCCAAAAGCGTTATTCACAACACTCCATCCAGCAAACAACTAATTTAGCAACTCACTCATGCTTCGCTAATGCACAGTGCATGGACTCTGAGAGCTCGACAGGTGACTCGAGTGAATCAGATGAATTTAAACGCAAAGTGACACGAGACACTATTGAATCCAATTGTGAGGAATGATTAAAGGAAGTTTCCAATTCAATCAATGTCACTGTAGTCCTGTAGCAGACCATGCCAAAAGCATCCAAGTGTTCATACAGAGGTGAGCTCAATGTTTCAGACAAAGTTAGTCTTACCTTCTGGTCTCCACCCGCTTTGAAAGCTCTGTGAAAAGAAGAAGAGACAGTTATTACACACTTACAATAAAATCACCCCCACACATTTAAGCTACAATACGGAAAACTGAAATTTAATAAATCACACAAGTCTGCAATCTTTCAGTGAAAGGAAAAGTTGGGTTTGAGTCAATGGCAATGTTGAATCCCTTGAACAATTTATGAGTAAGTTATTTTAACTGAAAATCCTTATAACGACTGCAACACTTTTGAAACAAAACTAGAATTACACATTCTATCAAATCTTGATAACGATGACAAAACCTGGGCTATAATAAATGACTGATTACAATATGACTAGTTGCTGGAATCACACATAACAGAGTAAACAGTTTACAGATAACTTTTTTTTTTTTTACTACATATTTTTGTAGTTTTTGCCTTTCTTCCCATTAGTTAAGACAACATTCTAACAACAAGCTTAATTGCTTAAATAGCGAGTTGCGGGAACTCTGCGTGAGACCGCTTTACAAGGGCTATTTCAAACAAGTGATCAGACGGGTTTAAAACAGGACCCACTTATCTAAACGACTCACAGATGCAAGAATAAAAGAGAATACACCCAAATTGTCCATAATAATTATCCAATGCATCATAAAACTACAAGAGCACACATGTACGACTTAACCAAGAAGTATCCCTACTGTTGGAATCAGGATGTTTACAGTTTGGTTGTAACTTCACTTTTGTTTTTTGCATATCTTAACATGTGGCTTAGATAATTGGGTTAAACTGGACTTGTTTGCTCATAATGCCTATGTTTGTGATTCCCCATGGACTCCACTGCAACGCCGTCTCAAACAGAGTCCTCTTACACCCATATGTCAACAATTAAACTAATCTGCAAAAATGGTACAAGAAATAGAAATGATGGGAGAAAAGAACCAGGTTGTAAAAACGAATGGGTTTCTTCTCTGTGGTGGCATTACAAACAACAAAACTTTACTACATTTACTACATTTCAAAGATTCCATGTCTGCAGATTCAGCCACCCAGTTAAGAATGCTGCACATGCCACAGTGTAGTACGCTTTCTAACTCTAATCCCAGGATTCGCATCACTGCTGTGCCTTTGCTGACTGGAGGAGACGGTTCATTAAAATATCTTAACACATTAAACATGAAGGCCCCTAGCTTTACATTGCTGCTGGCTCCTAAAATAACTAAACATAAACCACTACCTTCCCCTGCCCAATGTTTGCAAGCTACACAAAGCTCCCACAGGGTTAAGCAAGAAAGAACCAGCCCTGCAGCCGCCCTCATTGTTTCGGGCTACAGACACACACACACAACAAAACAATGGACAGCGCTTCCTGTAACAATGAGAAATGAATAACTGCTCATGTCATTGCCTGCTCAACACTGATGGAGTAACGTTGAAAACAGGATGACAACAGGGCTGTATGGATAGAGAGTGTATGGATAGAGAGTGAAAGGAGCGAAGGGAAGGCATACCGACATGTCTGTGCGTGTCACACTTCTGGGAGACAAATCAACGTGACATTCATAGTGCTTCAGCTCACTTTCACCCACAATTGGATGAGTCACACTTAAAAGCAGGGATATAAGGACTGTCCATGACAGCCGTTACGTACTTTATTAATCTTGGCAAACTGGACTTAAATGAACAAATGTGAAGGTTATTAAGGCACCGTTTCATGGAATAGGTTTTTTTTGCTTGGACCCAAATTTGACCTGCACACTATGAGATCATTTAATGCGTCATTTCAATTCCAAATCTCCCATGATACTGTAATCAAGATTGCGCACATCACTGACAAACTCCAACCACAACCCTCTAGGCTGATCCCCGACATTGATATATGGACCTAGTGTGTCCCTGTAGCTGCTACATGATCTCCTTTCTTTGAAGCTGAAAATCCTTTGCCCGTATTTTTTTTGATTCCATTCCATATAAAAAGCCCCTGGATAAAGCCCTAACCTTCCCTTTAAAAAAAATAAAAAGACACCAAATGATCATTGGTGTTGAACAAAATGAGGCACTAAACCAAACAATAGACCATATCTCATCCCTGTGGAGCTGTCCTCCTCTCTTGACATAAAAGAAACTGTGGATGGCGGCCAAGATATGAATAAATAAAACTGACAATAGCTCTTCTCTGAGAAGTGTTTCAGGAAAACAATATTTGTCTTACAATACAATAATAGGAGAAGGCGAGATGAAGAGAGCAGACCGGGGGAGTCGTAGTGGAAGAATGCGAGATATTTTCAATAGCGGGCCTCAACATGGTGATGAGAAATAGAGGAGGCAAACCACAGAGTGCAGCAAATGTATGGTTAAGTAAACCTGTGGCTTATCACAGGCCTATCAAAGCATTACACCAGTCCCTGTGAGATAGAGGGAAAAGAAGAAAACCTCTCTCTCATTAAATAGGCTTGTGTTTCAAAATGCAAAACAATATTTCGCTGCCATTACTGTCCCGTTTTAAACTATATTTCACACACTAAGCCACAGGTTCTGGCATGCATCACTGCTCAAATCAAACTCATCCTCCTTCACAAAAGAAATCCTGTAACCCACAGGGAAATATCTAAAGCAAACTTTCACTGTAATGAAGTGTGCTATGAATACACCCAAAATCATCAAAATATTTTCTAAGACATTCAAAATTTGTTTACATAATTCACATTCAGGCTTTGGCATAGCATACCAGCCTAAAACAGCAAAAAAGCAGCCCTTGTAAAATCATCTCATCACAGGTTCAAAATATGTTTATGGGCTACATCTTGACAAAATGTCATTAATCATCAAAGTCCCAGTTTGAGTTCTGAACGTCTGATAGACATTGTCTGGCTGATGTGTGACAACTGCTCCATCCCTCTACAGAGAGCATGGCGTCACTACTTTTTTTTTTTTTTTTTTTAAACTTATCCACAAGATTCTTCCAGTCTCTTTTCTAATTCTCCTCTAGTTTTCCACTCTGAACAACCCCACCCATGTCTCTACTGCTCTCTCTCTCCTTCACACAAACTCCTTTTAAGGCATTTAGTAGGTCGAAGTGTTGCGTGTGACGTCTTCCTGCAGGGTAAAAAAAACATGCACATCAGCAATGTGTCTTCTTGGCTGTATGAAAAACATGAATTGCAGCTCTTTGATAGAGCGCAACCTTTTATAATAGCCCTACCAGATACAGTAACTCTCGTTATCTTTGGGTATAATTATAACCTGCTGCAATATTTATCAAACTACATATTACATACAAGACACAAAGCCCCACCTAAAAATCTGCCTTTGAGCCCCCAAGTTTTAAATAGTATCGCTGTGCCTCCAACCACCTCTCCCTCTCTTCTTATTCATCTTTCCTTTATTATTCAGAGAAAAATAAAATATGAATATTCGAGATTAAAGACATAAATTCACGGAAAAAAACCTCTCATATTCTCTGAGAATAAAGCATCAAATTTACGATAAAAAACACAAATTTGCAAGAATATTAAGTAATAAATTCAAAAGAAAATAAACTCGGAAAGCTAGTTGAGTGCTAAACCAAGTAAATGAAAAAAAGTGTGTGGGGGGGGGTTGTCAATGTAGCGCTTTACTTTGCAAGGTTGGATTAACCTCATCACACCAGAGAAACAATGTGTTAACGCGAGCCGTCAAGTGCAAAATATATTATATAGTGACGGACTCTCCATCTATTCTTATCTCTTAAGGGGCTGGGTCTAAGGAGCAGCAGGCTAAGCAGAGTATTGAAGAAGTACCTCTCCCCAACACACCCTAAGGACATAATTCACCATAATCTGTGGTTCACCAGCATTTATGTTATGTCCCTCTTCTGTGTTGTTTTCCCTTCACAATGACAGTGACAGATGGACACGGCCCCTTAAAAGCGTCAATCTGTAACTACGGTAACGCAGTGTGTTTGGAGTAACCTATATTTAACTGCAGGTTTTTAGTGTAGCTGTGCTGGGTAAAAAAGACACAAACCTTTGTGTAGTCAAAGATAGAAGTTGTTCGTCTTTTACAATATGTAGATTTACTTATGATCGGAAAATAAATAATATGAAAGAAACGCGTGTCTTTTTTTATATTAGTGATAAATTAGCTTAATCTTTGCTCCTCTGCTTTATTTTTCTATTTGGCAGAACACATTTCTGTGCTCAATATTTGTTTTGTACAATAACTTTAACTCTGTTTAATTACAGATACAATTTGCAATTATTACCTTGATTAATAGTTTTGTTTATAAAAAACAATTATAATATTATATAATATAAATAGTTGCAGATTAATTTTCTGTCAAATGCCTAATGGATTAATAGGCAATGCAGCTCTACAATATGTTACCAAGAAATACCAATCTATCTTTTTGCCTCAAAGTTTCCTGTTACAAAAACACCAATAAACCTATTTTAAATAGGACACATGAACTTTTAGGCGCTGTGAATAAATTATCTGGGAAAACTCCATGTTGTATGAATGTAAGAGAGGAGCCAAGCATATGCTGAACAATATGGAGCAAATAACACCATAATCTCTACATCTGAAACTACGAGTTTATTTTCTGGCTGTTTTCTTCTGGAAGGTCATACGAAATGACCTGTGGCTGTTTTGACCCTCAACAAACTCAGAACAGTCGAGTCTCTTGGCAGGCAACAACAAAACGAACTCAATGTGAAAAAAGTGGTGTTACAGCAGGGATCACAACCTTTTTACTTTATGATTTTTTGATACTCATAAGTAGTCCCATGACAGCAGTGAGGCTCATCATGGTTACATTCCAGCTTTCTCTGGGAGGGAAATCTTTTACTTATAATTAGGCTCCTGATGAAACATTTGGCTTGTGCTCTACAGAGACACTTTATCAGTAAGGAATTTCTGGCAGGAGTTTTGTGAGCAGGTATGAGTGTTGCTTTTTTTGTAAATTATCCAGGGCTAATTAAATAATTCAAGCTGAATTAAAAAGAAAAGAATTTTCTGGCACATACTTTACAACAAAGTGTTTTAATGTGAAGAAAGAGTTTCTTTAATTTCATTATAAAGCTGAGGCATAAAGGAAGGTACTCGTAGCTCCTCTGAACATTTAGTTTTACGAAGCTAGAAAGAATTCAGAAAGCATTTACCTCCAATACAGCAAAATCCTCTGGTTACTTTAATAAATGATAATGTTGAGAGGTCTGAATCAACGTTAACATACATAATGATAGATAATGCAGGATTTTGCTAGAAAATACCTATGTCCTTGGAATATTTGTTTGTACAAAGTTTAATTTATCCACCATAATAATCTCTGAGCAAAATTGCATCATATTTAGCAGGATTGCTCTGTTTTATGGATGTTGTTGCAATTGCATCATGCAAATTTGTTTCTGCTGGGCCATGCCAGCAAGACTTTAACATGAACAGCTGTAGGAGAACAGGACAGTACTGTTCACAATTCTGTGAAGATTGGACCACATTTTTTAGATGGAGTAATAAAAAAGCAGTTTTCAACTATTTGAAATCTATGTGGGTGGAATTGGGCACACCTTTATGCAAAGATACGGGTTGCACCAAGAAACCAGGAAAATTACTTTTCCAGCAATTATTTAATGTTCTGTGTGGGTGTAACGAATGTGTTTTGCAACCAAAGTAAAGACATTATGGTATTTTATCTCTCCAAAGAATGAAGGAGGATACACATGTTGTGGTGAAATAAGCTGCTGTGTTTGACCGAGATAAAGTGGAAGGTGGGATCATGGATTTCTTAGTTTAGTAATGCATTGCCAGAGGACTTACTTGCTGAGGGTGAGGGTGAGGGAGTCTGTTGCTGCTCTGATCTTGTTTTGTGCCTCCACATGGGTCATGTCTTCTGCATTGGTGTTACTGATGGACACCACCCAGTCTCCCACCCCGACACCAGCCTGAGCTGCCTTACCGCCGGGGGTCAGCTGAAAAAAGAATAAACACAGGATCAGAAACCAGGCTGAAGTTAAGAGGTACAAGTTTTTCACAGGAGAGGACAGTTATCCCTCCAGGCTGCTCCAGGGATAGAAATGCATGAATAGGAACTGTAAAATCATACAGCTACTTGTCCTTTAATTGGCCAAATACAAACATATTATGGACTTAACAATTCTGCAGTTGTTTTCGAGGATCCCATTTATTCTGTTTTTGTCCAAGTCTGTAGGTCAAAAAAGCTCAAAAAGAAAGACTGAAAAAAGTACTTAAAATATAATTCTGTGACTTCACTACCTACTTAATTATAAAAATAACTATAATCTTACACATATTAGAAGTTCAAAGGAAAACGCAGGAAATATAAACATACATCGACTTAGCTACAATGTCTGTTAACAACCCTTAATAATCGACTCAGGGAGTCTGTGTGTCTGGGCCCTGACAAGCCAGCTGAGATATTTCACTCAACACTATCGGGAACAGGCATTATGGGTCATCATGATGTCATCAGTCATCAGCCTATGATTTGCTGCAGATGTGACTATGAAAGGAACTCCTGAAAGCTGCAGACAGGGACCACATGTTACAAATAGTCACATCATTTACTGGTACAACCCATCGAGACAGACAGGTAAGTCACTGACAAAACAATGACATCATCCTCTCGCGCTCTCACCCAGAGATATTGAGTCAGAGCCGAAGGCCGGAGTCTTGTTCCAAACAGAAAGAAGTTGACAGTCTATTTGGGTAGTAATGGTTTTTCTACATGTACACAGTGGTTCTGGAGGTCATGGAAGACAGTGAAGTCTGATATACAGAGCAGAGATGCCAAATCGTGTTCAGTTAGGGCTTAGTCAGCTTGCCCATGCGGCTTAATGAAACTCGAGACTTGTGTCATAGTCTCAGATAACTGGAGTTCAAAGTGTTCAGCATCAGATAAGTGAGCGAGTGTCAGGATTCCTGGCAAAAAAAACAACCCAAAAAAACTATTAGGATTACTCTCTGATGTCATGGATCCCTGCAAATGTTAGCTCATCAAAGGCTCAGAGGGCTCAGCGGTTCAATCAATAGCCTTCTGCCATGTTCAGCTAAGCTATCACACTTGCCACTTTGATTCTGAACATTAAACATAAACACTTGTATGAGCAGGGAGGTTATATGCTCTGTAAACTGACGACGGGCTCGGGCTCACAGAGACAACAAAGTTAAAGCCTGCCTTGAATCAAAAGACGCCAAAGCTAAAATAAGGAAGAAATGCATTCCTCGGGGGCAATCCAAGCTATACTTATTCTACAGCAAAGTTCAAACTCACTTTAAATGGAACTCACTGGATGCAATTAGAGGGGTTAAGAAAGAAATAATTTCTCCAACTTTAAAGAGCTTGAACAGTGTACACTTGAGAAAAACAACTTTGACCTGGACACAAGTGATATATTCTGAAAAGAGACACCGCCTGGCATAATGCCACTAAAGGTTCACTACAGAGAGCCGCAGACCCCTTTTTACTGCTATACTGGATTTTAAAACTTGAGTGGAAACATTTTACCAAAATAAAACAATGCTTTTATTAGCTTTTAATGACAAAAACACTTCCCTTAGACACAAAAAGCTCTGTCAAAGCCTCAGGGGAGCTGTAGTTGTTTAATTCTAACACAATCTCTGTTAAACTAAAGAGGTGTTAAAATGTTACTAGCCAGTGCACTGATATCCCTGTAGTGTAGAAAATGAAAAGAAAAGATCATCAGTGTGTGTGTCATCTTCTCAAAAAGAAAATTCAAAAAGACTCTTCATGAGAATTAAATTTGAGCAATGAAAGTTTGCAAATTGCAAGCGAATCCTGAAGTGCGGTGGGACTTTGGGTCTGTGAAATGAGCCAAAGTTATTCTATTAAAATAAAAATAGCATGGGAAATACAAACAGGTGAAGAAGTAAATGAAAACTATGAATAAATGAGGAATGCAAATGTTTTCATACAGAGCCCAAGGGGTCACTGAATGGTTTGATGAATATAAGAAATAATAGAGTTATCAGAGTTTCAGCGTCTTGGATATTCTAAACCAACGAGCACTGAAGCTGCTCTGGAGGCTTGTGGTGGCCCAGCCCCTTACTCAAATTTAGGTTGGTTTTGCAATTCAATTTGTTACCCATCTGAATGTTCTCTGAAATAATGAACCCACCATCGCACATTTACAAAGAAAGCTGGTGTCCAAATGTAAAGGTGAGATAAAGCAGTTAAAAAGAAGAGTCATACAGATTGTAGGTTTTATTTGTAGGTGCATGTGTGTCTGTGTGAGTTGAGTTACTGATGGACACAGACACCTGTGCTCCTGGCTCAGGTTCAGAGTGCAGCTGCTCCCTCACTTGAGAAGGCAGCAGTTAAAGTTGCTGTGCTCAGACCTTCGGACGGTAGGGGGGGCAGATGGAAACCCTATACCCCTCCAGCAGTTTGTCAATATGAAGAAGGACAGTGGAAAACATGTTCCTGAAGGCAACACACACTGCACTCTGCCTCGCAGAAACCATGGATCTAACATGATAGATGATAACATCATATAGCAGCGATACCACAAAAGGTGGCTTTTGATTTGGCCAATTCCCTTTGACAAAAGTAAAAAAAAAAAAAAAAGAAGCAGATTCATCTGGTCCTAAATCATTTCGTGAAAATATGATTGCAGATCAATTGACACTAATGCCATGACGTTTGTGCAAACTGAAGGTATTCACAAACACAGGGTCAGACCACTGGTTAGTAGCCTGTTTCAAGGCTTTCTAGCAGAGCACTGCAGCAGGGCTGTTTTGGTATGCTATCAAATTTCAGAGCATGAGACAACTTTTCAAATTACAACATCTTGTATTCACCTTTGAAGTGCTTCCCCTTGACATGGTCAGTCAGCGCCTCATACTTGCTCCGGGCTAGCTTCTCTTGTTTTTGGTTAAACTTTACTAGAGTTTATCTATAATATAGACGTACTGGCCATGTAACTCTGCACCAGCTCACTTTTATTCTTTCCACGCCTATTTGGGGGCAGAGAGACAGTCTGTCCTTACATCACTCACACAGCACAGCTGATGCAAAGCCATAAATATCCCTCTGAGAAATGGAAAACCAAACCTGCAAGTATGTGGTCCCGCTGAAACGACTGCAGTGGAACACCTAGCACTAAGTCACCTTAAAACACCGCAGCGCTGATCACAACATAAGACATTTACATCCAACCAGCCACAAAATAAATGCTCCCTGTGGGCAATCTATCAGTAAGTACTGAATTATTAATTCCCCCCTCTAAGAAGGCCTCTCTTCCCAGAGTTTGTGTGTGTAGGAGAAAGGGGGAGTGTTAAAGAGTATAAGTGATAAGACAACAGATGGTCTATGAGCCAAACAGAGTCACACAAACAGAGAAACAGGAATAAAAGACTCTATGAGACATCCAGCTGTGGTGGCGGAGAGATGACTTGACATCATCTGCAATTTTCTCCAAACATTTGATTTTATATTTGTGGCATGTGTTTGTAGACTGAAACCAGATGGTGCTCAGGAGGCTCGGTTATGGTATAATAATGTTTATGGAATCGCGATGGCACGAGATCTGGGGCAGATGTATAGAGAAACTCCTCGTACGACTTAGGGCTGCCTCAGATTAGGGTAGACACAGTTGAAACGGCCATGAAACTGTGTTACAATGATATCTTGCTTCCTGAAGTTTAGGCCTCTCCTTTTGAAACAGGATGTTGGGGCAGACATGTGGAGAGAGATATAATTTTGCTTAAGTATACCTCAGACTTCTCAAGGTCTACAGAAATAAAATAAAAAGTTGGCACAGGGGTTATGGGTTATGCCGTTTCTGGAGGCAGGACCAAACGAAAAGATTGAGAAAGATTTTCTGAGATCAGATTTCATAGGAGGAGATGCTTGTGTGTTAACGACCTACAGGATATTTTACCCATTGATGTGAGTCGGCTGTGAGGCGACAAGCCTTAAGCATTTAACAAGAATGATGACATCATCGGGGTTATCTGAGCTTGGGTTTGGAGGCTGAAAATTTCACAACAGAAATCCTGCATTATAACTGGAGGTTTGAAAGAAACAGTTGCAAAAGAAGGCGCATTTGAGCTGCATTATGGGACATTATTCTTGAGACTAAACTCAAGACATCTTGGCCTCTGCTACTTTATAGTTGACCATTTTTAGATCAGTCCCTCACACGTCCCCAAACTTTATGGAAGTACACTACTATATTTCTTGTTTATCCCTTTAAATACCAATAATATTACATTTCCAACCCTGATGGAAATGTCAGGTCACCAGCGCCAAGCGTTTTCAATACAGGCTGGGAGGAGGGTCTACCGCTACACCAGCCCAGTATCACAGTGTCTGATTGAAAGGGATACAATGACATTTGACATAATACCAACAGAAAAAGACATTGCTTTCTCCTACTTTGTTTTTGTCTTTTGTTTTCCCTTAATGGGATGGTGAAGGGTCAAGAGCACTCTGTTCTGATTTCACTGTTCAAAAGTTTTTTTTTAACGTCTACTTACGCAAGGCTAAGAAAACAAAAAGTGGGTCATTAATACTGCATGAGAGTCAAATAAAAGTTATGCACATATTTTTTCAGATGATAAATGGGTGTATGCATATTATGCTAAGGTCAAACAGCTATTTTTCTTTTCAGTGACTTTTGTCTTGGCATGTTTTCTTTTCCTCTGATCAAACTGAAAATGTATTCCAGCGAGATTGGAAGAGTCCCTCATATGCACGAGAAAAGAGAGTGTGGAAGACACATTAGACACAGAAGGAGACAAGAGGATTGTCTGTTGGCAGCGACAGGGTGGATACGGGAAAAATCCCAGGAATGCTGAGAAAGCATAGCTTTCCAGGCTCGCAGACAGAGGAGGAAGGAAACAAGCATTCATAGAGCATGGAAACCTATAAACCAACTCAGTCACACACACACACACACACACCACACAGGGGGTTACCAGTCACAGACCCTACACTTTTCAAATCCATACAAAGATGATCAGAATCGCCATTTACAGTAAAACAAAAACAGGCTGAATGATGGAACTTGAAGTTATTGATGATGTGACAATCTGCCATAGTAAGACCAAACTCAAAGTACCTAAAAGACCGTGAGCTATAAAGGAATTAGGTCTCAACAACACTAACTGTCATCTAATCTCCACAAAAAGCATTAACGCATTGATCTATCAGGAGTTTTCACTTTTCCCACAATCTCCTTTCCTTACAGCGTTTTTAATGAATCTTTTGTCCTGTCACTCAACATTTTCTTCATTGTGTAGTCTCTTTTAACCGACTGTCTAGTTTGAGATTATTATCTCATCCGCCACAGACCAGTTAAGAAAGACCACCCATTAAATTGTTCCAAGCCAAAGTGAGTGCAGGCCTGACTTTTCTTCCTGTTACTAAGGGAAACTGTATATCTTTGAGGTTTACGTCCCCTGGTTGAGCAGTTTTCATCCTCTGCGACCGTGTGATTAACTGTACAGTCTTTTATGACAAACACAAGGAGAGCAGACAGTCCCTCAGAAGTAAACAGAGAAAACCTGGAACATCTTTATAACTCCTGGACCATGCAGCCTGGTGGACTGCTGGAACAAGCCAAAGATATTAGCCACTGACCAGTCGTTAAGGCTCCAATCTTAGCTGTACTTGTTTTTGTTTTTTCAGAATGGGAGCCATTATCAATTTCACATCAAGCTGCTTAGACAAACCTGGGTCGAACTAATTTTATGGAGACTGATTGTGAAATACTTTGCAATAAAGGAAATGTAAGCGATATCTGTCAGCGAGCAAAAAAATAAAAAATTGAAAAATCAGCATGTGTAATGTTCATGGATTGCAGAAAAACTGGCCTCCTGAACTGGCTGGTTAGTCAAGATCATTTAACAAAAAAAACTGACACACCCGCTGACATTCACCCTTCAGAACACCTTGCCAGTCTAGACTGACATTACTCGAAGTCAACTCCTATATCCCACCAAAAATCCCTTGGTTTGTTTTTGGCAATTCGTCAAAACTCTGTTTGTTCTTTTATGGGTAGAAGAAAATGTTTCTTGTCATGGATCCAAGGGGAACATTGTGTTTCTGACTGCGGTGCCTGCCAGAGAACAGAGCAGATGCAGGACGTGTACCGACAAGGCTGGTGATAACTCCTTCCCTCACAACAGCATTACGTCAACTCCACACACACACCTCAGTGTGATGCTAGTTGTGACACATAGTGAACTCTTTAGGCCATTCTTATCAAAGAAATAAAATAGTGAATACTTTGCTCACAGCTTTTCATTTAAACTCTATATTACAATTGTGACTTTCTGGCAGCTACAAGGTAACAAAGAACTGAAAGTGTTTGAAAGACTATGTGGGGCCTGACCCATATATAATTGACTATTAAGTCCTAATTGTCTCCTACAAATATTGAACATAATTGATGATTTAATAAATGTAAATCAGTCTAACATTTGTATAACACCCAAGCCTCAAAGGTAGCAATGTAACAACGTCAGTGGGGAATGAATGTCAGATCTGTGTGCGCAATAGTTGGCAGCAATGCTGGAATGATTTTGTGTGTGCGCATGCGTGTGTGGCTGCAAGTGTGAGTCTGTGCGTTTGTCAGGCAAAGCAGCAGTGCACTTATAAGGCCTGGAAAATGGTTGCTGCTCTCTTCAATAGCAACAGCAGTTTAGCAAGTATTTAATATTCATTTAGTGAGGCGACAATGACCTAACATGGAGAGTGCAAAATGCTGCGAAACAAACAACAGGATGTCCATGACCAATTAATACTATTTATCCAAAAGAATCTGCATGTTTAGACCGCCTGGATTTGGGTTGGTACATAAACCATAAAGGTGTGACTGACATGTAAATGAACACCACAGTCTGCAGAGAAAATCCTTTACTATGCAAGCCTTTCAAAAGAACACATGCATATGCTCAGGTGGGGCCATTTTATGGAGACCAACACAGCTGAACATTAACAAAAACTTGGGAAAAGGCTTTTATATAGGAGCTTGGAGGGACATAAAAGGACTTTACAGGATGATCCCCCCCATGCAAATCTTTAAAAAGAGTGCAAAGTCATCAATGTGCAAAGATGCAGACACAAGCTGACTCCAATAACAGACAGTTTCTTACCCTTGAGACGGTGAGTGGCATGCTGAAGTCCTTGCCACCCTGCAGCCTGAAGCCCCAAGGCGCTGGGCCGCTGAGGGTTACAGAGTATACGTTCATCGCCTGGGGGAAGAGAAAGATGGAAAGAGTTTCTTTATTAGAGAGAGAGCTAGGAAATGTATTTTTATGCTTCATCCAAGCAGCTTAGCTACTGGTTTTCTGCATTTGTTTCCAACACAAAAACACACATTCACCACAGACACGGACATTGAAGTTGTTTTCTTATGAGTATATAATGTTACATCTTGGAAAATGTTGGTTTAAGAATAACCATGTTGTAAAAAATTATTAAATGTGCCTTTTGTTAGAAATAATACATTTAACTTAAACATAGCTTACAAGATGATAAAAACACCAGATCTGGGACACAATGTTCCTACAATAATCAACATACAAACTAAAAGTGGATGCATGTCAGGTGAGCGTTCATATAGGAGGTTGATTCAGCATGTAAAAAGTATACAACAATGCAAATGAGGACCACAGACAACATCAGCATCAAAAGCCTACTGGACAATAAAAACAGCAGCAACATTCAACTGTTATCTTCTTTCTTTCAGAAGACAGCCAGCTCGTTGAACTCAATTAACAATTCAACCCTTTAAAGTAAACTATAATTAAACATTGGCACACAACATACAAACATTTTCAGTCAATTTTTTATATTTTAAATCATTCTGTGAAACCATGAAATCAGTGTGAAACAACTTCCCCAGAAATGATTACTGAAATAGAACAGCAGGTCACTAAATAACCTGGTAATTTTAGAAACCGAATGCAACTTGAGACATTGGGCTATGTCACTTGCGAGTTAGGGCTGTACCACTGACCTCTGTACCTGCACCCCTAACACACCCTTGCTCCTCCTCCTCCTCCTCCTCCTCCTCAACCCCACCAGGTGTAATTGCTCTTTGTGACACACATCTACCTTCCCAAAATGCCAAAGTGCAAACCCACCTTGTCCTCAGGGGCTGGCTATAGCCCAAACCCGGGAGAAAGCCTTAAAATCAGTAAGCTAGGGCAAGCAGATTCTCTCTGTTGGCAAACCCTACCCCCGACGCCGTCTGTGACACAGGCGAGCACTAGCCTTTCCTCGCTCCTCAGAGGCTATATAAGGAATGTAAAACTACACCAAACTATTTCAGCCCAACACCCACATGAGTCACAGAGAGAGAGAGAGAGAGGGGGGTAGAGGAGGACCGAGAGAGGTAACGTCAACTACCCCTATATTCTGGCAAAAGCCTCAACATCAAAGTCAATGGATTTTTTTTGTGTACTTGAGAAGCAGCAGACGGCCACAATTAAAGCAAAGTTTGGGGAATTCAACATTCCTTATGGAGGGCATGAAGCACAGAACAGCCAGACCAGCAATTATAATTCAACATCTTAAAGTTCTTAAAGCAACAGAGAAGCTCATCACAGTGAAAACTGAAATAGGGCTCACCGAACAGATACAGAAAGAAATCTCACTATTGCCCTTGTCATATATACTATGAAAAGCAACCAGCTAAGTAATCCCCAAATACCACCCCCCCAACAAAACCTGCTAATTAAATAGATGTACTTTTAATGATTTGTATCCATTTAATGTGTTTAAATTCTTGACTGTCAATGCACTTTCTAGATTACATAAACAGTTTTAATAAGCAAAACTTTGATTAGTTTACTGTCACTTTTCTCATAATATACCTCCTACAGAGAAGTCTAGGAGACAAGAAAGTAAATTAAAAGAGCAGCTTGAGACAATAAATGAAAATAGCAGCAACAGGTGATGGAGGTTAGATTTAACTGGGATAACAGCACACCGCAAATTGATTATTTAGTTGTTTTGAGCAGGTTATAAGAAGACAGTAAGTGAAATAATGGCATGAATCTCGATGCATTTCAGTTAATTAAATACCATTCCCTATAGAAAACCAGTGAGATAATCAACAAGCTAAGCCAATAAACATGCCTGTGGTGCTCATTCAAGGGACGGTGTCCCTGTTTATGGTATTGCTATTTATAATCCATGGTGTCAATGTAATATTTCTATAGAAACTTTTACTTTTAATAGTGAGTGCTGTATGGACCAGTATCCTCAAATACACCAAATGAGACGCTTATTTCTTACAGGCTACGCAATTATGAGCTTATATAGCTTACTTTAAATTGAACTCAGTGTATCCAGGATAATCATTTGCACGGGTTAATTACAGAATGAACACCGGTAATACCACAGTGCAGATCTGGAATACAACCCTTTACATTTACGAGTAGGAGTGAAATGATCAAGGAAGGAACCAGAAAACTGTCTCTTAACAAAAAGTAGTTTGAACCGCGACGGACCGATGGTGATTCAGACTGCACATACAACAAGTCAAGACTGGGAAAACTGTGTTTTAAAAAAAAGTAACTTCTCACACACTCACACACACACATACACACACACAGGAAGGAATGCATTCAAATGTGTGGACAATGTATCAGCTTACCTCTTGTCCCTCGTTGTGTTCGCCGAACATCTTGAGTCGGTCTACCGGATAAATTTAAAAAAAAGTCAATCGGTAAGCAAGAAAACTTTCGGACTTCCTTTAAGCGGACGTCAGGAAGCCACCGTGGATCCCTTGGTGAGCAGCGGGATCATTCCCTCAAATTCCTTTTAGTAGGACTCGCCTGTAAACGTCAGACGTCACATGGGCCTCTGCTTCATTTCATAGCCGGGCTGTGGACCAGAAGAGGCCGTGCTCTGCAGACATGTCGGCTGTGAAAACCTGGAGTCCATGTCAATCACAGAGACTTTTAATGCCACTGAAAGGAAAGAAAGTCAAGAATACATCATTGTGCAAATTAAGAGAACAAATGTCAAAAATGTCAAATAATAATTAATTATTTTTTTAACAAAAAAACTGAATTTCCCCAGTCACTTGGTGTGTAAAATCAACTATATATGAGATGTGTTTATCTCTTAGGGCAGTGGTTCTCAACCTTTTTTCAGTGATGTACCCCTTGTGAAATACTTTTTTAGCCAAGTACCCCCTAACCAGCGCAAAGCATTTTTGGTTGAAAAAAATATGTAATACTAAGCACCATCAGTGCCTGATTTATTAAACTGTCAACACTGACGATTGCATTGTTGCATTAAATTCAGTTTATGAACTTACACTTATATTTTATTGAATATTTATTAAATAACAATTTTCAAAGGATTTTTGAATGGATGCTAATTTTAAATATATTTTTTTTAAATCTCACATACCCCCAGGGGTACACGTACCCCCATTTGAGAACCACTGTCTTAGGGTAAATGAAACAACAATAACAACACATTTTCTATCTGGTTTACCTACCTATTGGTTTTAATCTTCTACTTTTATCTGACAACTATAGTAACAGCTACTGTGAAGAATCATATTTTATATACGGAACATAAAGTATATGAGCTCAAAAAATAGGATAAGATTAGATAAAATAAGATAAGATAATCCTTTATTAGTCCCGCAGCGGTGACATTCACAGGATTACAGCAGCATAGATATAGTGCAAACAAGGTACATAGTAAAAAAACAAACTTGTATTTTCAATAAGTAAATAAGAAAAATAAAATCCACAATAACTAATTATAGAATTGCACAGTGTATTTGTATTGCACAGTGTATTTGTATTGCACAGTGTGTTTGTATTGCACATATTTTTTAGTGTTTTGTTTTGTGGTCTACTGGGATGGCAGACTGGTGTGCAGCCTGATAGCAGCTGGAATGAAGGACTTGCAGGATGCATAATTAATAGTACAAAAAATGTATTAGCTCAACATCACCTCGGCCAGCCTCGTTGCACAAATGTTTGGGGACGACTTTCTGAAAAGGCATACTTTATAAAATGTTTAAGTTATAACTGTAGTACTCTATTTTTCTAATATAAAATAAATCATTTAGAAAAAGCACAGGCAGTTGGCACCAACAACTTTAAGGTTGCCAAGTTGTAAACAGAAATCCAATTGGCTGCCCTTAGCCTTCCACTTAGCCCTTATTGTATTCGTATTAGTTTGTTTCTGCACTGTACTTTTGCTCTGGTTTATGTTCTTAGATGCTTGTTTAAGAAAGGAGATGCACTTATGACTTCTGGTGACTAGTAGTTCTCTTGAATACCTATGTTACATTACATTACATTACAGTCATTTAGCAGACGCTTTTATCCAAAGCGACTTACAATCAGTAGTATATTACATATCATTCACCCATTCACACACTGATGACAGGCTACCATGCAAGGTGCCACCATCAGACTCTAACTAACATTCATGCAACATCCAGTCCACACCGATGGCAAGCCTTCGGGAGCAACTTGGGGTTAAGTGTCTTGCCCAAGGACACATCGACTGCCGAAGCCGGGTATCGAACCACCGACCCTCTGATTGGAGAACTACCTTGCTCTCCACTATGCCACAGCCTCCACTATGCCACAGCCGCCCCATAATGTTGAATACACTTATTATAAGTCGCTTTGGATAAAAGCGTCTGCTAAGTGACTGTAATGTAATGTAATGTAATGTAATGGCTGGTGTGTCTTCCTTTAAAAATGAGTCATTCTGCGTGAGTTTATTTGCTTTTTATACTTAGGTAAATGTTGTTTAGTGCTTATTTAACTGAGGTAAAAAAAATAAAACAATAAAGTTTGATTTTTTTCGTTCATTTTTACACTATGTTATTGCTACTTTCATTTAGGTAGTGGATTTCTGTTCTTCAATACTGTTTCTAGATGGTTAGATGTGTGGTATTTTTATCAAGTACAACTGTTATTTAATATTTTCTGCATTGTGTGTATGAATGTGCTCTATAATGCCTGTTCTTATTGTTATTGCTACTTTCATTTAGGTAATGGATCTGTGTTCTTCAATACTGTTTCTAGATAGTTAGATGTGTGGTATTTTTATCAAGTACAACTGTTATTTAATATTTTAATATTTGTTGTTAATATTTTCTGCATTGTGTGTATGAATGTGCTCTATAATGCCTGTTCTTATTGTTATTGCTACTTTCATTTAGGTAATGGATCTGTGTTCTTAAATACTGTTTCTAGATGGTTAGATGTGTGGTATTTTTATCAAGTACAACTGTTATTTAATATTGTCTGCATTGTCTTATGTAGCACTTATTGTATTCGTATTAGTTTGTTGCACTAATTGTGTGCTTCTGCACTATACTTTTGCTCTGGTTTATGCTTTTAGATGCTTGTTTAAGAAAAGGAGATGCACTTATGACTTCTGGTGACTAGTAGTTCTCTTGAATACCTATGTTGAATACACATATTGTAAGTCAATTAGGATAAAAGCATCTGCTAAAAAAATGACTGTAATGTAATGTAATGTAACTGTTATTTAATATTTGTTGTTAATATTTTCTGCATTGTGTGTATGAATGTGCTCTATAAAGCCTGTTCTTATTGTTATTGCTACTTTCATTTAGGTAATGGATCTGTGTTCTTAAATACTGTTTCTAGATAGTTAGATGTGTGGTATTTTTATCAAGTACAACTGTTATTTAATATTGTCTGCATTGTCTTATGTAGCACTTATTGTATTCGTATTAGTTTGTTTCTGCACTTATTGTATTCATATTAGTTTGTTGCACTTATTGTATTCATATTAGTCTGTTGCACTTATTGTATTCGTATTAGTTTGTTTCCCTTGTTGTATTCATATTAGTTTGTTGCACTTATTGTATTCTTATTAGTCTGTTGCACTTATTGTATTCGTATTAGTTTGTTGCACTAATTGTGTGTTTCTGCACTATACTTTTGCTCTGGTTTATGCTCTTAGATGCTTGTTTAAGAAAGGAGATGCACTTATGACTTCTGGTGACTAGTAGTTCTCTTGAATACCTATGTTGAATACACTTATTATAAGTCAATTTGGATAAAAGCGTCTGCTAAAAAATGACTGTAATGTAAATAATGTAATGTGCTCTATAAAGCCTGTATGATCAGGCTGCCTGGAGGCCTGCAGCAGATGGCCAGCAGATGGAGACAGACTGCAGCCAAAGGGAGACGGTGTCCTCGGGGTGCTGCTCTGCTCCATCACCACAGTGTGAGAACAAGTGAAGAAACCATGAATCACCAGTGAGGGAGTCGGAGCTCCGCTGCTTTATTACAGACGCTCGTATTTAGCTGGCACTAGTGTGACGTCACTGTAAACAGCTGGACCCCAAAAAAAAACCCACACACACACACACACAACCCCCCCAGCCCGTGCGCGTGCGCGTGATTTTAACTTGTAAACACTTTATTTATTTATTTATTTTCTTTGGGGGGGTGGGTGTGAAAGATGGCTGACAACGGCGCACACCCGACAGAGGAGGACCCGGCCGCCGCCTTCCTGGCCCAGCAGGAGAGCGAGATCGCGGGGATCGAGAACGACGGAGGAGGGTTCGGAGGGTTCGGAGGGTTCGGAGCGGACGGCGAGGAGGAGGAGGAGGAGGAGGAGGCCCAGCCGGAGACCACACCGGCCGACTACGGTATGTTTGAGACCGGAGCTAATGGCGGCTAAGGCTAGCGAGCTAAGGAAGCTAACTGAGGCTAGCTCATGATGCCCACCGGGTCACGTGACTTGTTCTGGACTGGTGACGTCAGCAATGACCTCCATACTAAACCATAAGAACATAAAGTGTCAGTATTGTTATTGTACAGTAGCAGTCATACGTTTGGACACACCTTCTCATTCAATGGTTTTTGTTTATTTGTTATTTTTTTCTACATTGTAGATTAATATTGAAGACATCCAAACTATGAAGGAACACATATGGAATTATGTGGTAAACAAACAAATGCTCAACAAACCAGAATATGTTTTATATTTTAGATTCTTCAAAGTAGTTGAATGAGAAGGTGTGTCCAAACTGACAGTGACAAAGACACAGAAAGTAATTAAAATGTCTAACCATGAAAACATTAACAAGGTGACATGGTATTTTGTGTGTTTCCTTGTTTGGATTACCTTAAATGAGCTATGGATCAAACACCAGTTTCCTCAAACAATAGAGACCATGAGAAGTGAGGATTAAATGAGCTCCTCCACATGAACATTCATAAGGTTGAACATTTCTTAAGACTACAGTACCAGTCAAACGTTTGGACACACCTTCTCATTCAATGTTTATTTTTTTCTACATTGTAGATTAATATTGAAGACATCCAACTATGAAGGAACACATATGGAATTATGTGGTAAACAAACAAATGCTCAACAAACCAGAATATGTTTTATATTTTAGATTCTTCAAAGTAGTTGAATGAGAAGGTGTGTCCTAACCTTTGATTTGGTACTGTATGTATTGAATAGCTATCAAACAAAGCTGGCTAACTGTTTTACTCTTCTCTGGAAAAACCTGTCCGGTTAAGTGACAAAGCTGCATGCAAAACATCAGTGCCCGAACAGGTGCTGCTGCATTTCTGAGGTCTAGCAAAGACACTCTACCATGACAGTAGCGATCACAAGTTCATCCAGGTGAAGGGTAGCCAACTGGAAAGTCCATAGTAACAGTAAACCCTCTTTATTCTTTGTTTTAACAATGTTAGACGCTTTCGAAGATGAGCCTGCCACTGTGAATGGGGACATGTTTCAGGTAAGCTTCACATATATTCAATTATTTCCATCTGTGTCTTTGTGTGTGTGTCATTTCCGTTTACTTAACCTTTTTTTATGTTTCCTTTCTGTTATGATGTACTTTACATCTACTTAGTATTTGATACATTTGCAGTATTTTTTTTCATATTGGAGTAAATGGCTTGTGTCCTCCAAAAGGAGTCCAATGGCCCAACTGACAACTACGCAGCTATCGCCCAGGTGGATATTCAGAGGCAAGAGCCAGAGAGTCTACGCAAGTGGAGGGAGGAGCAGAAGACACGCCTTGAAGCATTAGGTGAGCAAAGATGTGTAATGGCACCACTTTGCAGCTGTAATGAGTCACTGTGATTTTGTCGTTTTGTAAGGCCATATATTGCAGTTTACCCGTAAGACGAGTGATGCAGCACATCTAACTGTGTCATAGTCAGACCTAATTATATATATATATCAGTTATTTTCCTCTGCATATCCTCATTTGAGGACTCTCTGACTATGTTGTCCTCTGATGTTGCCCCCTCACAAGACTTAGCATCCAAGGCAGCCGAGGCAGAGTGGAGAGAGAAGGCCAAAATGGAGCTGGAGGACTGGCATGTGCATCAAAATGAGCAGATGGAGAAGAACAAGGTCAACAACAGGTTAGTGTCTTACATGTGCAGAGAAATAACAGTTGGTTTATCATTGCGATGTAATGATGCTGTAATCACAACACTAAACACATCCTATTCAAATGCGCAGCTCAAGTTCTGTATTGGCAGATTATCATTTTTCCCAATAGGAACTATTCAACATTTTGATTTGTCTGTGCATGTCAAGTCAGAAACACTGTGTGGAGGCAGCAGAACACTATTTTAACAAAACTTTTATCATATTAGTGGATTTTCTTTATTTTTATGAGCAATATAGATAATTGATGCACTTGTGTTGGACTGCACAAAAAAGATCAAAACTTTAAGTGATTCGTCCTTGTTTTTTAAAGTATGTATGGCATTTCTAATTGAATTAGTTTATTGCTTATTTAAAGACGGTCTTCCTTCTACTTAATACATTTTATTTTAGTCTGGTTGCAGTCAGTGTTGTACATTATGCTTACAAAAATCACTGTAGTCTTTCCTTTCCCTGACCGAACTAACCCCTTTCTTCTCTCACACTTTCCAACAGACTCTGTCCAAGTCTGGCACGGTATAACTGCATCTGTGGCTCTAGTTTTCCCCTGTGACTGTGAAAGCGTTGAGAGACAACTCTCTGATGAGATCTTAGTCTAGTGTGTCCAGTTAGAATGGAAAACAAAACAGGAAGCTGGCTAGCTAGAAGGAATGCAAACAGCAGAAAGCAAATGTCACAGTTTTCCTCCACACTATACACACACATATATATATATATATATTTATTTCCTTGCACCAAAGCAGCTTGTAGTTGCCTTACATTTCCTGCTTGCACTTGTACTAACGTAATGCAGAATTCTTTTATTCGGTCCAAGTCAATTTTAAACCTTTTTTTTTTTCACCACATTGGAACTGTTTCTTAGTCGCTTACATAATCCTCTCGATGCAGGCCCTAACTGTGTTCTGCTTGTTGTTTTGACGCTGAAACTGTTCTCCTTTCTCCTTCTTTTTCCTGCTTTCTTGGCCTTGCCTGCGTACTAGGATTGCTGACAAGGCTTTCTACAAACAGCCTAACTCTGATGTTATAGGCTTTGTGTAGGTTTAGAGTTCTTATGCTTTAATGTTGTATGCCCTACCCCAGGAACTACATATAGTTGATTTTCACCTGATGCATGCCCAATCTCTTAAACTACCTTTTTTTTTGTTTTATGAAGGCCTTATTCTGTATTTCCTTTTTATATATATTTGATTGTTACATAGGCTATAGGTTATAATAATTATCAAACATGTCTCCAACAAAGTGTATGATTGGTATAAAGAAACGCATGCGGTTATTGAGCATGGTGCTGTTCGTGTGATTGAACTTTGTGGCAGAGCACCATTTTTGGCTCAGGTGGTTTTGCTGTTATGGAAACTATTCTGAAATCCCTCTAATATAACGGCTCATTCATATCTTTTCCTGGTCTCCCTCCCACATGTAGAGCATCAGAGGAGGATTTCCTGGCAGAGAGCAACGGCGAGACTCCAGGATCCGAATGGGAGAGAGTAGCCCGTCTCTGTGACTTTAATCCGAAAACCAACAAACAGGCAAAGGATGTTTCTCGTATGCGTTCGGTCCTCATTTCTCTCAAACAGACACCTCTAGTTCGCTAGAGGAGGTCGCAGGGAGAATGTTGTTCAGGAAACATTGCCTTTTGAGTTTTAACCTCACAATGCATCAGAAGAGTTTGTATGCCCTTTTCCATAAATTTTCCTGGTATGTTTATAACCTTTGAAAACTTCCCGCCTTTCTTGATGCCTAATATATTGAAATAATATACTTAATCCCACTCTCCTATGAGAAGATGAAGGACTGCTCTATTGTTACGACATCCTTTGGCTGGTCAGTTTTACCACTACTATATTTAAGAAAATATTGTTACTGTAAGTTGAACATGTTCCTTCTCTTTTATCTTATAAATTATTAGGTCAGTTTTCTTGCATGCCTCTGCCAATATTTTGGATGCACATTTCATAGTTATTTTCTAAATTAGCATTTTGGTCATCGTCAAACCTTTAAGCACTATTGCTTATTAGATTGTAACCACTTATGCCTCTCATCAATGTAGAATTATCAACACACAGTCTTTGTTCACATTTGTTGTTATATACCCCTCATCACCATATTTAACATTGCTAGAATATCTTTTCTTTTAAATGCATAAGCTTGTGGCCTTTTTGACGTAGCTCTTACTCCAGTTCGATTATTCAGCAAGATGGATTTATTCTTCAATTAGACAAGTTATCAGCAAAAAAAATAAAATCACAACCAAAGATCCAAATTTTCATAGTTAACACAATTTAATATTTGAAATTTCTCATTTCACTGATGTTCTCTACAGAAGTTTTATGCACCATTTCTGTGTTTAACTAATAGGTTTTATTTTTTTTTTTTTTAACAGTAATCACTAAGGTGTCAATTTCAAAAGTAATGTCTGCACATTGTTTCACATGTTGCCTATTTGGACATTATGAATACAGAAACAAGTGAATGTTAAAAGGGATCTGGAAAATAAAAACAGTGGAGTATGATCACCCAAACAATGTTGTCCTTTTAAGATTTTTGCCAACTAACTGCTTTGGAAATAATCACTTCAATCCCAGTTTGTCCAGTTGTTGTGTGAGGAGCTAGGAATTGTGTCGCCCAGTGCAACAGCCATCCTTAGGTAATCTTAAACACACATTGTTGAGTGCCACGCTACTGTGAAATTGGCATTTTTGAACAAGAAAAGCCAGAGAAGCAAGAACAAGTTTCCAGCTGCATAGCCACCAAACCTTAGCATGAGCAAAGCGATATAAAAAGAAGTGCTGTTGCACTCCTAGTACAACATTTGGATTCCTCCTACTGGAGGATTTAAGTGAAATTTAAAATTCGGTCGAGTATTAAAGGTGGACATTGGTACATGGCCTGTCCTGCGACTAGAAGCATCCTTTCATTTAGATATACTTACCCTGACCATAAATATAAAGAAATTGTTTACAATTAATTTCCATACTGGTTTAAAAAAAAAAAAAAGAAAAAGATCCATCAAATAAAGTTTTTATGAGTAGATGTCTCCGGAATACAGGCGCAAGTGTGATGCTTTATCTCAAATACATACAGGACACAAGCTTCAACTTAAATTGTTTTATCAGCCAGGTGTTATGCTGATAATTTCAGTAACAATACCTGGGAACATTTGAAATCCAACCTTTCAGAAGAGCAAGAAGCATATCATTTATATTTCTTAGCATTTTACTCCAAATA
The DNA here is from genome assembly GCF_027596085.1 of Anoplopoma fimbria. Taxonomy (NCBI): domain Eukaryota; kingdom Metazoa; phylum Chordata; class Actinopteri; order Perciformes; family Anoplopomatidae; genus Anoplopoma; species Anoplopoma fimbria. The sequence goes on along the minus strand of NC_072452.1, from coordinate 9,420,922 downwards.
CTGTTATAGCACAATATAAGTAAAATCCAGCTCGTTACCTGGTCTGGTTAGGAGCCAGTTCTACTTTGTTGTTCTATAGTGCTAGCCTGAAGCTAAATAATAGATCATCATGAGCAATTCACAGTTTTTATACAACAATAAATAGTGTTGGCATTAGCATAGATATCTGAACAATGTTGAAAACATAACGCATTATTCAGTTAATTCTGATCGTTAAATCAGTCCAATGCCAAGTTGGATCTGGTCTGATTCCGAGTTGGATGGGCGGTGGCCGAGGTGGGGGATTGGTCCGCCTTCATTGCTTGGGTTTCACAGCTGTGGTAAAGACGCCAACAATAATGGCAACGACAGTGAAGCCTTGGGCAAAGATTCGTCCCCTCATCAACAGCTGGGAGTTTCTGGTTTTCCCTTGATTGAAGGCACGGAGACCATAAATAAGCGCGATTGCTGTTCCCAAACAACCTGAAAAACACAAAGAAAATCGCAAGTTATAGGCAGGATCAAACAGAACAACACCCAGGTACTGGACAGTTCAACTATGACAGAGAACAAGGCAAAGTGGTGAGCAGGTACTGCATCTAATGTCATATACAATCGCACCACAATAAGTACAGTACAAAGTCAAAAGTTTGGACACACCTTCTCATTCAACTACTTTGAAGAATCTAAAATATAAAACATATTCTGGTTTGTTGAGCATTTGTTTGTTTACCACATAATTCCATATGTGTTCCTTCATAGTTTGGATGTCTTCAATATTAATCTACAATGTAGAAAAAAATAAAAAATAAAGAAAAACCATTGAATGAGAAGGTGTGTCCAAACTTTTGACTGTTACTGTATATTCACACACTTGTTTGCTATCAGGGTCTCATTTATTTAAAGGATACCACTTAGACAGTGAAGAGGTCAAATCCCATCATTTAAGGATTAAATCACACAAATCAGAGGGGAGAAGACGTGTTTGCCCTTATCCTAGGAGTGTCTTTGTGACCATGCATTATATTAGTTTCTGATTATAATTTAGATATCAACTACACACAATACAATGGAAATAAAGGTCCTCTTCTGTTTGAGAAACTCAAAGAATATACATACAATTGAGAAACTAGGTAACACATTTATCCAGAGATTTCACAGTCAGCTGTTTTGTAACTATTTAGAAATATTGTAGTCTCAAACTTTACATTACCACCCTTTAAGCACTATTGCTTATTAGATTGTAACCACTTATGCCTCTCATCAATGTAGAATTATCAACACACAGTCTTTGTTCACATTTGTTGTTATATACCCCTCATCACCATATTTAACATTGCTAGAATATCTTTTCTTTTAAATGCATAAGCTTGTGGCCTTTTTGACGTAGCTCTTACTCCAGTTCGATTATTCAGCAAGATGGATTTATTCTTCAATTAGACAAGTTCTCAGCAAAAAAAAAAATCACAACCAAAGATCCAAATTTTCATAGTTAACACAATTAATATTTGCAATTTCTAATTTCACTGATTTTCTCTACAAAAGTTTGATGCACCATTTCTGTGTTTAACTAATAGGTTTTATTTTTTCAACAGTAATGTCTGCACATGTTTGACATGTAAAGGACGAGGTGACTGCCTCTGTGCGCTTCTTGTGTAACTTCTCCCAGCAGCGTCGCCCCGCTTGTATAACTCACCTATGGGGACGAATGGGTTCTCCTTGGTTTTTCTGAGAAACTTCTCTTTAAAGCCCTCATCTCTGGCTCTCTGCAAAGGGTTGAAGCCTTCAATGACCGGCGGCTGGGAGAAGTCAAACGGCACAAACGCTGGTGGAGACGATTTAGGCGTTTGCTCGGAATCCGCTGGTGTTGTCGCTGTCCCCGCCATGTTTACCTGAGGCAGCAGAGCCAATGGACATGTGGACGAACTGGGGAATTACACTTCCGGTTCAACTTTGACCTCAGACTTCACAATAAAAGTCCTGACCTTTGTCAATGCCAATAGTGAACCTCATGCTGTCGCCTGCTGTGTATGCATTGTGCTCACTTCTGTATACATAAACAATATGGTCCAATTTTAACAGAAGAGCATAGGGAAGTAAACTGTAAAAACTTAAAATATACAGTACCAGTCAAAAGTTTGTTCACACCTTCTCATTCAACTACTTTGAAGAATGTAAAAGATAAAACATATTCTGGTTTGTTGAGCATTTGTTTGTTTACCACATAATTCCATATGTGTTCCTTCATAGTTTGGATGTCTTCAATATTAATCTACAATGTAGAAAAAAATAAAATAAAGAAAAACCATTGAATGAGAAGGTGTGTCCAAGCTTTTGACTGGTACTGTATACTTTAACTCAACTACATTTAATATGGTATTTGTTTACTCCACTGCATAGATGTGCATGCTATACTAGCGTTGATTAATATTGAAGACATCCAAACTATGAAGGAACACATATGGAATTATGTGGTTAACAAACAAATGCTCAACGAACCAGAATATGTTTTATATTTTAGATTCTTCAAAGTAGTTGAATGAGAAGGTGTGTCCAAACTTTTGACTTTGTACTGTAGCAACAGACAAAGTACTTTTTAGTTCTGTTGAGTATGAGAACTACATTCAGAATATAACACCAATATTATTATCTTTGGCCAGTTAGCCATTATTATATAGTGGCTTCAGTGAAGAGGTAATAACATTTTGAACTGTGGCCTACAGGCTCAGATAAGCATTGTTCAGCTACACAAATTAAGATACATGTTGCAAGGAATTAAACAATCCAAAGAATTGTCAACTATAATATCCTAAGACCACATTTTGTATGATCATTAGATGTTTGAAATAGACAAGAAGATTAAGTCTAATGTTTATAGTACGTTATCCTATATTTACATTTTATATCCTTGTTGTAGTTTGTTTGTATATTCTAATACATTCATATTGTGTATTTCATCTCTAGTGTTGTGTATTTTTACTGTTCCTGTGTAATGCCTGGATAATATACTGTTGTAACAGTAATTTCTTATTGGGTATTAATAAAGTACATCTATCCAACTATCTCCAGTGACTATACATACTTACGGTTTAGACTATATATATATATATATATATATATATATATATATATATATATATACTGTATATAGCTTGCATTTCATATCCACTGTTCATACTGTCTATATTGTTATACTACTCATACTGTTATTTTTAATTTTTTTATTATTTATACTGTCATTTATCCAGCACATTGCACTGCACCTTTACTGCTTCTTTTTGCACTTCTGGTTAGATGCTAAAACTGCATTTCGTTGTCCTAGTACTTGTACTCTGTGCAATGACAATAAAGTTTAATCTAATCTATTTAATACTGACAGTATTGTAATAGTATTACTAGTAAAATGTTTGCCAATCTCAAAAAAAACCAAAAAACACTCTTACCACTAAGTGGCAGTATTGGGTAATAATTATAATTAAGCCTTTATTAGTCCCACAATGGGGAAATTATTTCTCTGCATTTAACCCATCCCGGAGGAGCAGTGGGCTGCTGCAATGAAGCGCCCGGGGAGCAACTGGTAAAATCCAGTGTTACAAACATCATTGAAATTCAAGTACCCCAAGTAAGAAGTAGTGTTGTATTTTAAGGTCTAAAACATGTAGTTTTAAGTATCATCCAACGGCTGTATACATGTTTTGAATGCCCCTGCTAGCTTCCCCACTTGATCCAAGGTCAGATTCCAACAAATGTATCCTGCTGAAGTATAATCTGGCATGACAGCGAAGCCCTTCCAGAGAGCTCAATACTGAGCAATAAAAAAATCCAATTTGCGACCATAAAGGCAGGTTTTAAGACTGCTCATGGACTCCAGCTGTGAATGACGGTAAAGAAGGAGACGCTGCCCAAAAAGGAGTAAAAAAAAATGGCATAACTCATTAGATTAAACATGTACCAAGTGTTGATGTCAGAACATGGAATAGTAGGAGTAGTAAAGACAAAACAAATACTTTTCAATCTTTTTATTGAATATTAAGGTAAATATTTCACATTAATACAGGCTACATAAAGTAGAGCCACTATACGACATGAAATTTACTCTCATTTTAACCCTTTTTAGTATGTAAACAATTATACATGTATTTACCACTCTAAAAGGTTCTGATTTCTCTTTCTCTTTAGGTAATCATCATCTAGTTCTGGGCCAAGTTTAAATAGCTACTTCATGTTGAGCCCCCTGCAGCCCAAGAACGTTGTATGTGGGTTTAAGTCAAAATCGCTAAACTACGCAGAGAATGGATCCTGTTGAACAGGTGATCGCGCATGTTTGTTTGCATCATCGGGAAACTGCTAACAGCTCTCGCCCAATTTCCTCTATTTGTTTGAGATAGGCACATCAAAGAATGGTGTCAAGAGAACTTCCAATTCTTCAACCTCTGCTCTGCACTCAGGTCTCTACTAAAGTTAACATGTTGTACATTTTTTCTTTTTTCTGTGTCTTATTCGGTCATATTCGTCAGTTGGTAATTAATGTTTGCGCTGTGGGTCATGCTGTGTGCGTTTGATTGCTGTGGACGCTGTCTAGTTGACGTGGTTCAGGTGCACATTGCCCACATGAGGTGCCCAGGTACCAGGCCACACCTGAGAGGAGAGAGGATCAACAAGGGGAATATGTTAGAACGATTGAAGTCAAATATTACATGTGACTAATGGCAGAAACACAAGCATGACAGTTCAACTTTAAGCGTATGATAAGACAGCATGGGTAAAATAAAATAAAAACATTACCTGCTGTTGTGGGTCAGAGTTATCTGCGTTGTTTGGGACCACTTTGATAATGGGGCTCCATGCGGGGTCACCAGCGTGCAAACCATTGTACATCGGTCCCCCCGGCCCCTCTGCCATGGGAGGATGAGGGGGCAGCATGGTTCCTCCATACATTGACATAGGCATCCCCTGAACAGACAATAATGCCATTGGTAAAAGGTGTGTACATAGGAGAAACATGGGTTGAATCATCTACAGAGCTATGGCTCTGTGTTACCTTTGGGAAGTCCATGTAACTGTTGGGCAAATGCTGCGGCTGGTGGTAGTTGTTAGCAGGGTTTGCAATGCCTGTGTCATCCTGCTCCATGGGCTGGTGCTGAGAGAAGGCTGACTGCTCTGCCTGCAGCTGAGGGTGCATCATGTGGCTGCTCATCAGGGGCTGGGACCAACCAGACATGGCCTCTGTATCAAGACACACAGAGGGTTGGCGTTATTAGTGGATATCAGTAACTGAGCTTGAAGTATGTGGTTGTGTCTAAGACACACTTCTGAGATACATTTACATTGTTCCCTTTTTCTCTTAACAAAGAAAAACAAAATACCAGAACATTATTTTCATTTGTGCTTACCTGAAGCACTGCCAACCCCGAATGACCAAATGCCTCCCTGCCCAACAGATGCTGTGTAGCTGGTGGTGAGGAGAGGCGGGTTGACAGAACCAGTTTGCCTGATCCTGGCCAGACGCTCAGTGCCGATGGGTGGGGGAACCTTCCGGTCCTGCTGCATGGAGCTGCCTGGCTTAGGCTGGGGAGGAGGGGGCACAGCTGAGGTGTTAAGGGCGGAGGATGACACCGTAGATGGAGGCGGGACAGGAGATTCACCTGGTGTAGAAGAGACAGTAGAGGATGAAATAGTTAGGGGCAAATCAAATGTACACATTTAAAAAGTTTTGCCAAAAACTGGAAAAAAAAAAGAAATGAAATAAGACGGTAAAACTGGCATAAGTTTAAAAAGGATTATTAAAAGATCAGTTAGAAAAATACTTTTTTTAAAAGTCTAAATAGATAATTAAAGGTTGAAAAGTTGTAAAAGAATACCAATGTTAAAAAAAGATCCTAGTACCTGATGTTGATGCACTCCATGGGTGAGGGGAAAAGTGCTGTCTGCTGAATGAGGGTGCTCCAACTGTTTGACCGTGCAGATACACAGGGCTGCCAGAGATACTGGTGGCATAGCTGGTCAATGCTGTGGGTGCAGACAATTAAAAGAGACAGCTCATTATTAAGCACATGAGAAAGCAAACATTACCTCAAAACCTCCCTTTTTGGTCTTTTGTTTAGACACAATTACCATGCTATGTTTTCTCACATGTAAACCATTTTTAAAACTAACCATTTTGATGCAGTTATTTAATATACATTCCTCTTAATGACTGATTTTTAATCTCAAAGGGATTTCAACAAGTTAAACAATCCTCTACACAACGATCATGTAAAAAGTCAAATGAAAATAGTCATACCGATGGGGCTGTTGACCATCCTCTGGGAGGCAGAGCGGTAGCCAGGGGCTTTGGAGCTGTCTGGAGGAGGTGGGGGCATCATATTCTCTATCTGGCCCATGCTCATGTAGGCTTGTGGGGCCGAGTACGACTGCTCTGGAGGTGATCGAGCTGGCAGATGGCACGCACCCCACACCTGATTGTTTCCAACCTGCAAAGCGGCCACAATTGATAACGGAGTTATAATTACTGGGTATGGTAGAACTGAAGTTTTGTTACAGCAAAAAAAGCTATTCAAACTCCTTTTGTATCATAAAGTCACTACACAAGGACAGCTAAAAGTAAAACAAGACGTCAGGCTAATGTTTGAATTCTAAATGTTACTTCAACTCACGTGGTTATTGTTATCAAAGATACTGCTGAAGTTGAAGAGGCCTGCAGGACCAAAGTTTGGGGGCATCTGCTGAGGCTTGCCAGCATTAGCCACATGCTGCATCTGGGAACCGTTCATCATCCCCAGGTTTGCAGAGACCTGAAGGGAGCCTTGAGCATGGGCTTGGTTCTGGGCTTGTGGAGGCATATTCGTCTGCTGGGACGTCTGGTTTTGGGCCTGCTTCAGGGTTTCTTGTTGAGCATTGAAGGGCACGAACACAGATTGTTGTTGCTGCTGCTGATGCTGCTGCTGCTGATGCTGCTGCTGCTGCTGTTGTTGTTGTTGCGTCTGCTGCTGCTCAGGAAGGGAATAGTAAGGCCCTGGTGGCTGCATACGATGGGAGACTCTGGGTGCAGGGGCTGAGAAGTGGGGTACGGTGTTGTTGGGGTGTGCAACATTGTGTGAGAGGTTAGGAGGGGGTGCTGAGGGGTGGTGGGAGCTCTGCTGTGGGTTAAGGAGGGGCGGTGGAGCCTCTGTGGATGATGCAGAGGAGGGGGGAGGAGGTAACTGCTGTCGAGGCTCTGGCTTGGGAGGTAAAGCCATGGCGGGTGCAGAGAAACCCACAGAGTTGATGTTCTCACTGACAGAAACAGCCTGGTTCTCTGCAGATAGAGAGGGCTTGTCTTTTCCAGGAGGAGCAACGGCACTGGGCTCTGTTTTAGGCTGGATGGGGGGCTGTGAGATAGATCCGATAGGCTGCTGAGGGGCATTAGCAGTAGTTGTAGTGGAACTGTGATGTGCAGGAGAACCTGTGCCTCGTACTGCATTGCTGCCGCTAGTAGAAGTGGCAGCAACACACACAGGGGTGACACCAGCAGGCTTGTGGTCAGGGCCAAAGAGCTGTTTTCTGACAGAGGAAGGAGTGGGGATGCTCGGCTGGGGATTGTATGGAGTAGGATTAGGGGTATGAGGCGAGGCTGCAGCTGTAGACGTGTTAGGAGCACTGGTGGTGCTGGTGTTAGTGCTCGTGACTGAGGCTCCTGAGCTGCCTGTGTTGCTGTGCTCACTATGGGTCGAGTTGGGTCTAGCCTGGCCTACAGTGCTGTTGGTTCCTCCATTGTGCTTGGGGGAGCCGTTAGCACTGCCGGGACTCACAGGACGCACAGGAAAGGGCCCCCAGGTGCTGGCGGCGGGAGAGAAGGTGCCACCAAACTGAGCCATGGGTAGACGAGGGTGTCTGATCTGGTGCATGGTCTGAGCAGCCAGTAGAGCCAGCTGAGGGTGGGCATACGCCAAGGGCAGAGACACAGGGAAGGGCTGTCTAACATTTGACGACAGCCCCTTACCAATCTTTCCCCCGGCCTGAGAGGAGGGTGAAGACGAGGATGAAGAGGGCTGGAACGAGACGCCTGTGGACGTTACCAATGAGCTCAGGGCCTTTGGCCCAGTGGCAGAACCGCTGGTAGCCCCTGCGGAACTGGCGAAGGAAGCTGAGGTCGTTTTAGAGCCTGGGGCTCTGATGTGATTCCTTGGGATCAGATCTTCAAGCTCTTTAGCGGGGTCTTGGATGAGAGCATTGATCAGCTGGACTGCATACCTTGTAGACTCCGTCCCTCCTCTGCAACAAAGAACACTTCTTTCAGACTATGTTTTTGTGCTCAAAAGAATTATGACAAGATTTGGTCTGATAAAGTCTTGTGACAGACTAGAGCACAACAAAATAAGTTTTAGGCATGAAATGTAAGAATGGTCCCTTTTCATGTGCTGAGTTTTGGGTAGGTTGCACTGCACAGTTACTTGATTGGTGTTTAAAGTCTGTGGTCTACTATCGCTTCAGACTTGTTTTTATCGTGCACTCAGCCTTATCTTGACTCTAGTTTCTTAGTGCTAGTGAAACACTTTGTTTTCACCATAACAATGGTGCAACAAGATGCAGGCACAACATCCATGAAGGGCTACACTTTCATTGGTCGCACCAATGTGAGTGGAATCTACCTGGCCTGAAAAGTTTCTGCTCTTCATGTGGAACTGAGTCTATGTTCCCCAACAAAGTTGTTGAAATAGAGACTCTTATATGTGTGTGCAAATTTGCTTTAGCAAAAGTTATATTATTTTCATCTTGCTCCTTCCATGCTCAGCAGTTCTGGTTTCTATGGAACTGATCAGCTGATGTTTATGACATAACATTTAATACTAAACAATATTAAAGATGATTAGATATAAAGAGCCTAGAACATTAAACTTCCCTGAATTCTACAAACCTATTGTTGGACTGATGCACTGTCAGACTAGCCCAGTGGAAATGAATGACATCATCCAGGAGGGGCTGACATGATTAATGCAGCTCACTAACTGTTTCTACTCCAGCTGCAGTGCCATTTACAGTCCACCAGAGGGCATTATTTTTACCTTATGGTGATCATCCTCTCCCCGTTCTTGTCCTTCTGTTTGTCTACGTCAATGTGTGCTCCTGTCACGTCCTGGATTGCTGTGATGTTGCAGCCTCCTCTGCCCATGATCCGAGACACAACGGAGGCTGGCACAGACAGCTTCTTTGATCTATAAAAGAAGCAGTGAAATTTCATTATCCATGTGTCTATACTGGCAGATGTCAACACTATTTATGGCAATTTACATCACAAATGTCCTCAAACCAAATAAGTTCTGTGCAGAATTTAAGAACCATCTTTTTTTCTTTTTTTAGATGGATGCACATAAATTAAAAATCAAAACCATGTGAAATGTTGCAACGCAAACAAACAAAACCAAAAATAAACAACTGACCTTCTGACAACCTCCTTCCAACCTTCTTCTCTCTTCTGGCCTCTCTTAGGGCTTGTGAGGCTGAGCTTACTGTTGGGTGAGGTGATTGGAAGAGCCATGGTCTTGAATGTAGAGGGCAAGGAGTTGGAGGTGGAATCGCTCGTGTCCAGAGCTCTGTGACAAAATAATGAAGATATAATCTATTATTTGTCATGTTGGTTGACACTGAAATACATTTAAATAACAATACATACTGCATATAGTTCACACGGTAACTAAGCATTTTTTAAACTCAGCTTGTTCTCCCTAGATGAGCAGCTATACAGACACAAATGATAAATGTGCTCTGCTCTGACAGGGACTCACTTTTGCGTTGCTTTTGAGATGGAGACTGTGACCTTGTTGTCCACCTTGAAGTCAGTCTGCGGCTGAGGACAGTGTCTCTTCTCTAAGCCGCGCAGGAGGCTCTGGGCTGCTCCTGAGGAGGGGACTGAGGACGAGGAGGACGAGGAAGAGGAGGAGGAGGAGGCGGAGGAGGTGAGGTCAGGGAGGTAGTTAAGCTCCTGACTCTTGCCCCCGCTGCTGCTGCTCTCACTGGCACAGTCGGTGCTATCCAAGGGGTCAGAATCGCTGTTGCCACCTGCCAGTCCCCCACCCCCGCCCCTCGGCTCACCGTGGATCTTGTTCTTGTCAGCCTTGTGCTGTGCAAGTGCAACCTAGAGGGAAAAAGAGAGGTCAATATATTCGATTTCTTTCATAAGTAAAGGTACTATTAGTCTGGATAATAAGATATCCACTGCAAAACATGAATCAGAAAAGACAAACACTATCATTGATAAAAGCATTAGTGCTCACCTGCGGATCCTGTAATATGATTGGTTCATTGGGCGAGTCCTTGGTCTTGTTCTTTTTGTTCTTGCGGTTGGTGCTCGGGGTAGTGGCCACACTCGCCCTCTTCTTCCCAAAAGCTGTAGTGAAAGTGGTGGAGGTCGCAGATATACCAATGGTGGTGGTGGTGGTTGCACTCGGAGGCTCAATAGGAACCTCTTCTTCTGAGGAGGGGGGGTAGGTAAAATTCAACTGTTACCAACCTTATTCTTGTACAATATAACAAAGTTTCAGAAACCCCAAAACAACTCTGCATTCTGTTAACTAATAGCAAAAGTCATTAAGTGTTACCGTCAGCTGAATCCTCCTTCTGCTCCAGCATCTCAGAGAAGTCATCCTTAGTTTTCTGCCCTTCCTCTTCCTCCTGCTTCCTCTTCTGCTCCTCCTTCTTCTTCTTGCGTTTCTCCTTACGCTTCTCACGTTTAGCAGCCAGGGCCTGCTTCTTGCTCTCCTCTCGGGACTGTCACACACACACAGCAGAGTTGTCAGAAAACATGTTTGACCTCATCCAATGTGTGCAAAGTATTCAGAATGCTGTCACCTCCCAAAGCACAGCCATGGGGTCTGACATTACCTTCTCCAAGTCTAGCTCCTTGAGGAGAATGCTAGCATTCTTGTTGGCCTCAGCTGCCTGCTGGTCTTTGGCTTTGACAATGGTCTCCATGCACTGGTGGCACTTCTTCAACAGCTCCTGTAACAGCAGGAAACCAACAGCTGGAGTTACAGCTCTGCTAACATCTTCATCAGCTTTGTCTATTCCAATTAATGAGGCAGACAGATGACTGTAAAGGAAATCAACCGACCTTGTCAGCAATGGTGGCGATATATCTCATGCACTCAATATCTGATGGGAATTGGTTGACCTCCTTCACAAGATATTGCACCACCTTCACATGACCCTGTAATGTGAAGTAAAATAGTTAGTAACCAGAGGCTTGGCTAAGTGTAGCGTGACACACCATCAATCAGGGTTTTGGTAAACTCTGCACCTTGCGAAAAGCAGCCATGAGTGGGGTAATCTTGCGGTTATCGGCTGCATCCACATCAGCACTAGCATGCACCAAGAGCTGGACCACGTCAAAGTGACCTCCATTTGCCGCCAGCCAGAGAGGGGTGTTCCCTTTCTTGTTCCGTACGTCGATATGGGCACCCCTGCAAAGACAGGAAGTAGTGTTGCCTTAAGGAGTCATATGAAGGCATTGCAGCTAAGGGGCTGGGAGATTGGACAGGCAGATGGCAACAGGCTGAATATACAGGTGACACGTGAGTTTATTCACCAAGGTAAGTGTGCCTTTATATTTCTGCCTCACAAGCATCTATGATGTTAAACAGGATGTAAAAAAAGCACCACCTCGAGTTGCACTAAGACCAGCAATGTGGGGCTTTGTGACTGAGGATTATTTCATTATAGGAAACCTAGAAGATGGTTCTGTACACAAATACCCAAGGTCACTCACCTGTTGATAAGCAGCTCACAAAACTTGTAGTGGCCCTTGTCAGCAGCAATGGTGAGGGCAGTGTCTCGGGATGAGGGAACAGGGGGAGCGTTGACATCGGCGCCTTTGTCCAGAAGTACCCGGCCCACCTCTGCATAACCTCCTGAGGCTGCCTCCATCAGAGGAGTGAGACCAGTCTGAATCAAGGGAGAGGACATTAGCAAGATTGCCAGCTACACCGTAGGCTCAGCAGGTGTAGGCCCCGCAACATTTACAAATGAATTACTTTGAGAATGTGTTCCTGACTCCTCACCTTTGCCCGATGCTCCACGTTGGCCTTGCGGTCTAGCAGCAGACTGACGACCTCAGCCCGGCCCTGGAAGCAGGCTAGGGTCAGAGCTGTGTTTCTGTTGGTCTCAATCTGGGCGTTGATGTCCGAGCCCATATCGAGCAACAGCTTCACTGCCGGTACGTGACCATTCATGGCAGCCAGCATCAGGGGAGAGATTCCCAGCTTACTGCCAGTCCTGGCGCGAGAGTAAATAAACAAAATGTTTAGAGTGAAGCATAATATACATCACTGAATATTTGTCTTGGTACACATTATGGTTTCAATGCAATTTCATTTAAATGTATTTTAATTTTTTGCAGAGCAGCATTAATCAAAGTAGCAGCTGGTATAAAGTTTTGGTGTTTACGTAACAATACAGTTCCCTCGCATGCCAATCATAACAGACTTAAATCGCTATGCTATTACTTTTGGGTGTGCCTTAAACCCAAAGGCACATCTTACAGAAATGTTATTTGTTTGGCACTGTTTAGTTAAAAAGTGTCTCTAAAGTGCAACATCATTCACTTCCAGGAACTAAAACAACATCCTGTTCAGATCGAGAGGAATTACATCCTGAAAATTAATGATTTTCGAGGTTCTTGTTGCTCACCTGGAGTTGATCTCAGCTCCGGCATTGAGGAGTATCTTGATGATGTTGACGTAACCCCCAGAAGCAGCCAGGCTAAGAGGAGTGTAGTCGGAAACATTGCGGTGTTCTTTATTAGCTCCCCGAAGCAGTAGCAACTCAACCACCTGATCAACGCAAATGAGAGTTGCATAGTTAAAGCCAGGGAACAATTAAACAGGAATATCACTATTGTGGAGGTAAACTCAATGAAGATGTGTTTACCTCTTGGCGTCCACCGGAGCAGGCCAGCGAGAGGGGCGTGTCTTTGGTTCTCTCTGACTGAGCCTCAATGTCACCCCCTTTATCCAGGAGCACCTCCACCACTCCGACGTGGCCAGCAGTGGCAGCCAGGATCAGAGGAGTAAAACCTGTGGTGCACAGAGAGAATGTGAATTGTGAACTAAAATGCAATTCATTCTATTGTTCATAATACCATATAACTTCCTTATGCCCATTTTATCATCTTTCGTTCGTACCTTTTTTGTCCCGGTGCTCAATGTTAGCTCCCCGTGCAATGAGGACAGACACAAGCTCCTCATGTCCTCCTGCACACGCCAGCGTCAGCGCTGTGTCATGGTTACTCTCCGTCTGTGGGGGGAAAACAACATCACTTAACAGGGTTGATGACTTTGTGCACACAAGTACTCACTTGCATGTCAATTTTAGAAGTCTCTGTCATGTCAAAATGGCATTATGTCTTACATGTGCATCGATGTCAACGGAAGGGTAGAGGGGCAGGACCGATGGGGGCGAGGCAACGTTTGAGGGCATCTGTGTGGGTGGCTGGGACAGGGGCGTGGGCGAGGTCGTAGGGTTCAGCATTGGCACACGGCTGCTCACAGCTGCAGTAGAGAAAAAAAGTTGTAGGATTCAGGATTTACCAGAACGTTTCATTAAATGTGAGTCAACAACAATATCATTTCGACTGAAAAAAGAAATGCACTAACCTGCCATGATGTCATCCAGCGTGTCTGTGAGCGTCTGTGCAGGTGTAGCTACCATGAGCCCATCTGGGGCTTGCTGAGGTATCATTCCTGGGCCTAACCCAGCAAGTTGTTGACCCTGACCATGCTGCTGTTGGCCCAGCATCTGCTGCCCCACCAGTACCCTCTGCAGCTCCGGGCTGGTACTTCCCGGGTAGTCTGCAGGGTTGTAGTCTGGCAGTGGTTGGATAGGGACGAAGGCAGTCTGGAGAGGCGGTGGAGGAGGCTGGGGCTGGGCCTGTGGCGAAGGGGGCAGAGGAGGCTGCTGTGGTGGTTGTGGCCCATCCCTGTAGAGGATTGTGCCCACCTGAGGAAGCTTAGGGTAATCGCCGTCTTCTCCATCTGCCTCTTCCTCCAAGCCCTCATCTTCGTCATCGTCATCCTCTTCCTGAAAAGTATAAAACACCATCAGTCTCTAGGGTCAATTAACAGTGATAGGAGTCAAAACTACCATCATAATTACATTATTTAATTACAACAAGATTACTAAGAAGTTCACCTCATCCCCTTCCTCTCCTGGCTGCTCGTCTTGCTCCCCATCTTTGTTGGCCTCCTCATCCGTGTCAGAGCTGGTGTGTACTTGGGCCCCTGTTAGGGTCTGAAGGGCTCCCGGTACAGAAGTTGTACATCCGGGACCTGGGCCTGGGCCCTGGCTCTGTCCGGCCTCCTGCTCCTCCTTTAAACCCTTCGCCTCCATGTACTCTTTGGTGAACTGTTGCTGTGTTTTCAGCTGCAGCTGGCGCTCCACCTTCTGCAGCTCCTTCAAGATTTTCTTCTTCTTCTGCACCTAAATGGGGAACAGCCACATCCATGTTTGACTAACTTGTGATACGGTCCTATGCATGCAAGAAAACATTTAAGTTAAGGTAAAATCCATCTTACTTAAAGTTAAAAAAAACAATGGATCTTCAATGGATGACAGATTATACCTGCTCCTCTCTGCTCTTCTTCAGCTCCTCAATCTTGTCTTTGGTGAGCGGCTCCCCCTGAATGAGCTCTAGCGACTGAAGCTGGGCCTTCTCAATGGCGCTGATTCTCTGGCCCAGCTCGTTCAGCTTTCCCTCCGTCTCCTCCACAATGCACTCTAGAGGCTGGCACAAGTGGAAGGGCGGGAGAGGCTCTGCTTCAGGCCCCCGGCCGACTGAGCTGGGGACACCAGGCTGAAGGGCTGCTTGTCTCTTAGAAACAGCTGGATTGAAGGAAAGAGAGCCAAGAAGTTGAGGATTAGGATTGGTTAATCATAAAATGCCTTAAAACTGTCTGGGTGAAGTATTCAACTCCATTTCATGAGTACACTCTTGCAGCACCGCTTACCTTTGCTGGAGACGGGTGGGGGGGTGACGATGCTTGATGGGGCTCGGTCGGGCTCCTGAGGGGGCACTACCATGGCGAGAGCTTGGAATGGGACACGTGGAACCTGTTACGGCAGAGGACATGTTAGTTTTAAGCTCTCAAAATCAACTATAAGACTAACTTCTTTCTAAAAACAGATATATTCCCCAGACAAACGTTAATAAAAAGTGTGATTTATTGCTGTCTTTACCTGAGAGGCATCTTGCGAAGGGGGAGTGAGCTGGGAGAGGTCAGGGGCCGGGACAGACAGGATGTTGTTGGGGTAGTCCAACAGGTAGGACACAACATTGGTGTGGCCACCCTTAGCAGCTTCTATCAACATGGTTGAACCATCCTACGGAGAAAACATACATGGTTTCAATGATGTGTTTTTGTTACACATATGTGGATACGCATCAATATTCGAACTGGTCTAATCTATATCCAAAGTGTGTGCATTACTTTGAGTCTGTGTGTAGGATCCGCCCCATGTGCCAGCAGCAGCTCCACCACAGCCAAATGTCCTCCAGCACAGGCCAGAGACACCACTGTGTGGTCATTGTTGGCAGTGGCTCTGTTCACATTAGCACCTGAACACGAGAAGGAGGGTTAAGACATTAACTCACTGTGTATGAGATAGGAGTCTGATTAATACATTCCAAAAAGCAGACTCCTTGTGTGTCCAACCCAAAATAATTATGGATAAATTGTATATAAAACCAGTATTCCTGTACTATGATGGATGAGTCTATTTACAATGTATTCTAAGAAAACCTAAGAGTGTAAATTCAACAATACAAGAACTATAACAATTAGTAATCTATCATCTATTACAAGTGTTGTTACTTACATAAAGTAAGTGCATCAGAAACAAAACGCAACAAAACGCTAAAGAAAAAGAAACTCTTTCCTTAAATTTATTTGAGTGTAAATCCTAGCAGGATTAGGCATCTTCCACTCAAATTGTTAAAATCAAATAAAAACTTATTTGCAAATAATTCATTTTTAAGCTTTTTCAATCTCATAAAATATATGCTAAGAAAAAGTCTTGCATATATTTAAATTAACTGAGCCAAATTTACTTAGCTGCTTAAATGTCCTTGTTTAATCATGCATCTACAATATACTGTACATCCTGACTTTTCAAGAAATAGACAAATAACTTTTTTGTGGTTTTAGGCAAAAACAAATTTCCAAAGCAAGTACATTCAACTCGTTTCTCTGAACAAGTCGTCAATAACCCACCTTTGCTGATAAGGAACTGTACTGTACAGAGATGTCCCGCCCTTGCTGCTTTCATTAAAGGCGTCCGCCCCCCTTCGGACTCATGTTCCTGGAAGACAAAGATGAAGATGTGTTTGTTTAATTCTAATTGTGGTGCAACATAGACACACGACATGTTCAATATTAATAAACTCTTGACTAAACAAGTGACCAGCATTACCTGGATGCTGGATATACTAACCTTACAAGTAGGGATGCACTGATAGTCGATATCGGGCAGATACTGACTCAAATACCTGGATAGTGTATCTGTGAGAATGAGGCTGATCTATTCATTTCAATTCTATGTTTATATGTTATATACATTTTATATTGAAATTTTACTTTACATTAAAATTTGGCACTTTTTTGCTGCATTAAATGGTTTACATTTGGATTGAAATTCTTATTAATTTTTAAGATTTTTTTACCAAGTTGCTGGTGTACAATTTATTATTTTTATATGTAATTATTTGTTCCATTTTGTTGAAGCAAAGCACTGTTTAACTCAAGTCTAATGTTGCCTTACACATACAAGAATGATCCCAGT
This sequence comes from Anoplopoma fimbria, assembly GCF_027596085.1. Lineage (NCBI taxonomy): Eukaryota > Metazoa > Chordata > Actinopteri > Perciformes > Anoplopomatidae > Anoplopoma > Anoplopoma fimbria. The sequence continues at coordinate 9,404,134 of NC_072452.1, read as the reverse complement.
CTCTTCAAACAGTGAGGCATACAGCTTAATAATTAAACACTGGCAAAACTTTTTTCCTGAAGTAAAACCATGAATTATTAATATCAAGTCATGCATTCAAATCGTACCAAGTAAGAAGCATGGACCACAAAATACTTGAATGTACTAATCTGTTCAAGGTGGAGATTTCAATACGAATGTGATGCTGGATATTTGAATGAATATTCCATCTTATTTGAATTGTTTTGTTTTGCGAGTCAAATCAGAATTTGCAATGTAACGAGTAACGTTTTCCTCTCAGTTAAATGTAGTACTTCCTCTAAAGTAGAAGAAAACAGTAAGTAGTATACATGTTCAGTTGCATATTTTTAAGTGCTTTGGTTTTTTATATGTTTTGAACGGGCCCTGCACACTAGTGCATAACAAAGGGCCAATCATAAGTGACAAAGAGGATTGAAGAGTATGGCCTACCAGGTTGGCTCCAGCCTGCAGCAGCACATCGGCCACATCAGTGTGTCCGTTCTCACAAGCATAAGTCAATGCTGTGTCACCCGTTGCCGTGGTGGCATGAACGTTTGCACCTGAAGGACATAAACCAAAAGATTAGGATTGTAAGCGATAGGTATAACGGTGACATTTTTAAAACGCAGCTAAGCTATTCTTTGTTCTACTAGATCTGTGGCTCCTTGCCCTCTTTCCTCTAGCTCACCTGCAGCCAGTAGGTATTTCACCAACTCCAGATGGCCTTCCTGTGCAGCCTCCATTAGAGGTGTGGAGCAGCCCAACTCAATGTCGGCGCCTGCCTTGATGAGGAAGTCAGCAACTTCCAAGAAACCTCCGCAGCATGCTAGAGTCAAAGCTGTCTCCTGGGTCTCCTCTGTCTGGGCATTGATGTTAGCACCTGGTCAACGGAACAAGAACATTTAGCGATTAGTGACTCATTTGCTTTCATAAAGTGCAAAACATGCTTGCATTCGCTTAATGTTTTAATAAATAAAAAGCTGAAAAACACTTTACAAATGACTCTCTCAATTATCTTGTTTCTGCTAAAAAACAAAACAAATACAAAAAGAGGGCAAAACAAAGTGTGTACTGTTCACTGGAACGTCATGTGACATTAAGTTTCAGTTTCTCAGATGTAGGCGCAAAGCTTGCTTACCTTGAGCCAGCAGCAGTGCCACCATCTCCTCATGGCCCTCTCTTGCTGCCTCCATCAGAGGCGTGTAGCCTTCATCATTAACCTGGACAAAAACAGAAGAGTCCTCAGATAAGAAAACATAGGGGCGAGTATGACTCACTGCAAGATAAGTATGTGGTCTGAAGTCTGTTGTGTACTCTTACTGAAGAGGAACTTTTCAACCGGCTTGTTGTTTGATACTGGCACTGTAGTCAACATCTTTACATTAAATGTGTGGCGGTAGAGGAGAGATCAAAGAAACCTGAAGCAATGTCATTTGGCCTGGCATCTTGTGTTTGTTAAATAACAGAAATGAAATATGACTAAATCCTTTTTTAAGTTCTTACTTGCTTTTATATTTAAAGATTACACGTGTAGTTGGTTTCAATCAATTAATTAAATGCCACCCAAATTAAATTCACATTTCTATCTAAATTCTAAGACTATGGCTGGTAAAGTATTCAGAATAATGTATCCCAGTAGTAGCTGAGCAATGTAATCGTAGAAAGGCTATTCTCCACCAAAAATCTCTACTGCAGTATTTTGTGAAAAAAAAAAGAAAAATTGGTCTCCATAGTTCATATTTACAGACACAGCTCCAGAAAGACAACTGCAGCCTCTCCTGTAGATTATGGTCTTGTGCTGGTATTCAGGCATCTGTCTCTTTACCCACCTCCTCCAAGTTGGCCCCTCTCTCTATGAGCAAGGCCGCCAGCTCCACGTGTCCTCCGCAGGCTGCAAGGGTGAGGGGCGACTCAAAGGAATCGGCTGGCATGTTGACCTGCGCGCCGCTGTCCAACAGCAGCCGTGCCACCTCCACATGGCCGTCCTGGGACAGCGAGACACACAGAGAATGTAGAGATAAGCACCTGAATAAATATATGGGATCACCTTTCTATTAAGCCAATATACCGTCACGCTGCATGAGTCTGTGAACCTCCATTTTTCACAATTCACTTTTAAAAACAGGGTGCTATAATTCATTTACAAAGCAATTCCTGATTAATGAATCAATATCTTGTTTCCATATAGTTCTTACCTGATAGCTGCATTCACAATAGCGTAATCATTAATATCCATCAAAGAACATAGAAATATGACGACAATAATCTAACTAACATCCTTTGTTCAATAAAGAAAAAAACCTGAAACTAAATGAGTGGACTATTTTACATGAAAAACACCATCAAAATCTTAACGAGTGTTGGGTGAGGTGGTTGATATCATGATAATGGGCATTCACAGACTCTAGTTTCCATGTTTATTAAATAAGTCTGGCCAGTCACTGAGGTGCACAAGTACGACTGTGGACGATGGCGAGAGCTTTGTCAAAGTGCTTCCGAGTGTGGACACTGAAGGTCTGCAGCTGTTCAGCTGCTGATGTGCTGATTTTGAATTGGTTATTTTGTTGGATCTGTAATCTGATATACAGTTTGACGTTCGATCAATTTGAAATAAAACTGAGTCAAAATGGAAATGAATTGTTTAAAATCTAAACCATTAAAACAAACAAACTAACATTGACTTAAATGAATGCATTAATTGTAACAAAAATACAGGGAAATATAAAACAATCAACTAACTCTGAGACGAAAATATTTAGGTAAAGGATTGGGTCAGATGCTCACCATGCACGCCTCCATCAGTGCTGTGTGCATTTCATCCGTTTTATGTTCCTGGTCTGCTCCGGCCTCCAACAGAAAACGCACCATATCCAAGTGACCTGCAGAGGACAAATCAGAACTCAATATTTAAACCTTTTATCACAACATATTACTAAAGTTAAAGGCACAAAACCAAATATGGGAAATCACCAGAACAAACATGAATATATGAGCTCTGACCTTTGTAGCAGGCGAGTGTGAGAGCGCTCTCCTTGAACTCATTGGAGTGTGTGTTGATGCCGGCGCCATACTCCAAGAGTACCCTGGCCACTTCTACGTGGCCGGCACTGGCCGCCTCCATTAGAGGTGTGTGTCCGTTTTCGTTGTGGTCCTCAATGTTAGCACCCTCTTTCAGCAGCACCTTCACCACATCCACAAAGCCACCGGCACATGCGTAGGTCAAAGCTGTGTTGCCTGGAAAACAACGGAGAGATTAATCTGAGCTCAAAACACAGAGAGTAAAAGAAAATAATCATAACTTCAGAGAAATAAAGAGGGGTTTTTACCTGTGGAGGATTGCGCGTTAACATCTGCCCCGTGGACCAGAAGCAGTTTGACGATATCGACATAACCTCCGCTGGCAGCAGCCATAAGTGGCGTTATGTCTCCCTTGATGCCCCGGTCCTCCACATTGGCATGCATGGCCAACAAAACCTAAGGATGAAAGATGAAATGACGATATTAAGAAATAAGCATGGAAGCTTGTCACCACAAAAATCACCTAGTGATACCATCTTAAACTTAAAAGGTTTCTTCAGTGCAAAGGCAATACACGCTGCAAAAACGTAAATCAGAATAATGCATAATCAAGTCCAGCTCCAACCTGCCTTTCACATACCTGTGCAAGTTCATAGTAGCCTGCCGAACAGGCGAGGCAAAGCAGGCTCTCCCCTTCTTCCGTGTGTTCGTTGACGCTCCGTCCCTCATCGAGCAATTTGCGCACAGCGTTGACATCCCCATCTGAGCACGCCTCCGCTAAACTACGGCTGAAAATAACCAGACTGCTACAATTACTGCCACTGTGACAGGTGAACACACATACGCCTCACATTCACGCAAACACTCACACAGACACGCATACATACTGAATGTGCATCTCTGATTTTACAGAAAAGAGAGCGACTATGCCAGCGTCAGTATGGGAGAGATACATACTTGTCGGCTTGGCCGGCGTTTAGTGTGTTTTCAGCTCTCATACGGGTCAAGGCTGCCGCAGCTTCGTCCAGGGCACAACTCACAGATGACGTCAGTCGCCGTAGCACTTCGGGGTCTGCAAAAGCTTTACCATCGGCAGTTGACAGTTTACCGATGCCTGCCGAACACCAAAAGGGCAGAGGTGCATAGGGCAAGGCAAACCACAGGGGAGCACAACCACACCAGACCAGATGAAGAAGCAAGTCCAGTCCAGCCAATCCAATCCAGGGTTAGTAGCAGCATACAAAAAAAAAAAAAAAGAGGAAAAAGAAAGAAAAAAAAAAATTCACACACAGAAAACACACACACAAGCATTTGTTAATATGGCTTACAATCTTTCCTCACTACATCCAATGCACCATCCATGATGTTTAATAATTTTGCCAATGACTGGGTCAATGGTAAAATACACAACTAGGCAAGTAGACCATAAGTTCATAGGCTGTTATGGTTGAAGAGAAAATGGTCTCATCCTGTCTGAATTATAGATGGGTGAAAGGCAGTGAATGTGAGGGAAACTGGAGACAGTGGTCAGCGAGAGAGAAAAACACAGCTGGGAGAAACAAAATGCCATATGAGAGAAAAATGTGTTTGTGTATTCGCGTGTCATGAAAGAGAAGAAAAGCCAATGAGGTTAACGAAAGGGTAGAGCAAGCAGTAGAAATAAATCTGCATTTGCTAATGGCCGACATTGAAAGATCTCTTTCAGAAGACCACTTCCCAAACTAGTGAAACCATTCAAGGGTTTGTGTTTTGTGAGGCAGCATATGTTTTAAAGGCATGTGTATAAAAAGAAAGGGGGCAAGAAGAGCCAAGAGAGAAGGGAAAAAGTGTTGGCGTTGAACTTTTTTGGCCTCAGTGAGCTCCAGTGCCTGTGGTCCTCCTGTGTTTTCACCACTAGGCCTGCGACTTGAGCTAAACTTAGCATGGCTCTCAGACTAGAATTTCGCAACAGTCCCAAAGGCAAAGGGAAACAACAGGTCAAGGGAGTTGATCATTAATGTTATGCTGTATCATGCTCATCTCAGAGAAGGAAAGTATTTCACTGAACCAAAACAGACTAAGCATACACTGGGGATTGATAAACTGTAAATACCTCAGATGAAAACAAAGAAACCAATTGAGGGTGATACGTTTTCTAACCTTTTTTTTTTTTTAGAAGGCCTATTTGTTGATCGCTCAAACTATTTCTACAGTTGTGTACATCACCTTAAACAAAAATAACTTCCTGTATTTAGGTCAAACTCTTTCTTGAGATGAAAAATGGACAATGAGCTCTCAATGAGGTCAAGACTGTGACTTGGAGTACAAGCAGATATTTCTGTTGTGTTTCAACTGAAACACGTCACTAGCCAGCCACTGAGCAGGCTACACCCACTGCACCACCAACACACAATGCAAACAGAAGAAACATTTTTATCCAAGTTGCTAATTAAAAGTTCAGCCAATGTTTGCTTGAGAAACGCTAAAAAGCAAGCAGGTCACCTTTAAACCTCAATGCATTTCTGGACAAAAACAGATGTCATCTGTTCTTTTTACATGAATTAATCCACTTGTGAATCTATAAACTAACTTTTCAGATGTAGCTAAGGGCTCACAAGGCAGGAATGAAGATCTTCATTCTTTTTATCAAATTTTGTAACAATATACTGGTACCAGGTTTTGATGCTAGCTGTTTGCAGCTTTTTAAAATGACCACATAAAGTGGTCATTTTTAAAATGACCACTTTATGTGGCTATAATAGCACAGCAAAAAGGTGTTTGAATCCATGGAATCAAATCCACATACAGGATGTAAACGTCATACAGTGTGTTTACCCACAAGTACTTGCTCTCCCCAAAACTGTGAGATGTTTACACAGACAACATGATCTACCTAGTGAGGCTAAATAAAGTGTCAGGGGAGGTGTATACACCACATGCTTGTTTAAAACATACAACTGGCATTCACACTAATCTGGTAGAACTGTTACTAAGACATTTGAATATTGTTACACAATTAAAAACTTGATTAAGGCATTAGCGGTCCTCACTTGGGTCACATTAACTTGACATCTGATGATTTGACATGTTAAATATTCAGGTTAATATCAAGACAGATATACAGGAAACATTGTAGTTGCTACACAGAAATGTCAGGTCAAGTGAGGTATTTGGTTGCCTTATTTGACAGGTTTTTTTTCTATAGCAGCTAGCTGTTGTTTCTATGTAGACATCAACTTGGAATTCAGTTCACTCCATGACCATTCGAACAAATTAACAAAATAGAAACTGCAAATTAAATCCAAGATTCATACCACAATAATTCAAAAGAAATTCACGTCTCTACATTTAGTTATGATTACTCTAAGATCCACCTTAATTGGTCTGATTCAATGCTTTCAATACATTTACCTGACAGCTTCTAAAATCAAAGCAATCGTCACTAGGGCAGTCCTCGACTAAGATGGTTTCCTTTCTGACAGAAATAATTTACTGTAAGAAAAAGTGCCAAATGTAGAATCACAGGTGACAGGGAGAACAGTCTTGCATTCTGGGTAAGATGTAGCAATGTTAGAGCTGGTGAGTCTTGGCTAATGAATTATTGCAGTTTCTAGTGTTGATTACAGTCAGTAGAGTTACTTGCAACTGAGTTACTGAGGTAAAATGTGTGTTGAGGAATTAGTCTTAAAGCTCTTGGTGCCTTGTGTTTTGTTGCCGGTGAAGAAACGCATCCCCTTGTTAAAGACGAGAAACGCCTCTCAACTACGGAAATACATGGGTCAACTGATGATTTGTTTTGTTTTTAACAATTTCTTTGCCTTAATTAGACAGATGAAGAGTGTAGCGACAGACTAGAAACAGAGCGACAGAGAGAGATAGAAGGGCGAGAGAGAGAGAGAGGTATGACATGCAACAAAGGTCCCGTGGACGGAATCGATCCAGGCACGTAGTGCTTACTTGGCATGCGCAGTAACTATTCGGCTACCAGGGCGCTCAAACTGATGAATATTCACAAACAGAAAATGTACTGGCCACTTTTCATACATATATCTTTAAAGAGCTTACCAGCGTTTTATGAAATGCGCATTTATCAGTAGGACAATTCTCATTCTCTCCCTGCAGTTCATTTACTATTTCTGTCCACTTTACTTTTATTTAATACTTAGTTGTGGTCCATTTTTCACTAGACCATAACTGCACTGAACCTCTGGCCTTTTGTGTTGGTTTTGATTGTTTTTTACTTTAGAGTTGTCATTCTGTAACATTTATTAAATACATAAAGAATGTGTGGTTAAGATTACTTGTTTATCATTTATTTTCATTAAAAATAATTTTGTATCATTTCAATTGTCATTTAAAATGTTGCAAGATCTGTGGCAAAAACTGTGACAGAAGCAGGTATGTGAGTATTACAGAGAAAATAACTTGCAGGCGAAAGCCCAACTGGATTGTCACAAAAGTTAAAGAAGAGAATCTTTGCATCGATTTCAGGCTGTCTGAGAAAGAACTCTAAAGGGAGCATCTGAATCTGGAACTGCACATCAGAAATGGTTTAAACTTGCAGAGCGACAAAAACATTTCAAAGTTAGTAATACATGTAATATATCGATATACACTCCGTGTATTCGGTACATACATATTTTTTTCCCTACCTACCTACATAATATGGTTTCCTGTATTGTTTTGCATAATGACCTGTATGGATTTTCTGCTCAGGGAAAAGTGTCAGTTGTCTTTGGTGCTATAGCAGTTTTGGACAGCCTCTCTTCATTCCCCACAAGAACAAAATGCTTAAACTACAACTGTTGGATTGAGAGAGAAACAATAACGCAATAGCTATGGAGGCTAACGTGCTGTATAATTCAGCTTTAATTTTAAGGTGTTTGCAGTGCCATCAGATTAACATTGTTGGTTTTGTAGCCCTTTTCATACAGAGCCTACCAATTATAGGGGTCTAAAATATATTGGAATAATTAAAATAATCCAAAACAAAAATATTAAACACAATTGGATACTATATTTTCCTTCAAACATTGACAGAGCCATGGCATCTTCCCTGGTGATGGTCTTAACAGGCTTGGTATTTGGCTACTTTGTTTATACAGGGAATGAAGAGAGGCTGTCCAAATCTTACTGCATAACCGCTACACACAGACACTCTTCTCTCTCTCTCTGCCAAAACTATACAAAAAACACTAAAGGAGACCTCTCAAATACACATAACATTAAAAAGGTATAATAAGCGTTACTAGGCAAGCTGTAACAGATCTGAAGCGAACAGATAACGTAAATTGCCATGTCTTGAGGGCAGTTCCGACTAGTCAGGGAGAAAGGGGAATAGAATGAGATTAGCCATTAGCCGTTTAACACAGGCTCTCTGCATGCTGTGGAGGCTCAAGCGCGTTCCAGCGTTAATCTGCCCGGTAATGTTTATAAGCCCAAACGAGGCCAGGACACCCAGCCCTAATGGATTAATCTACATAGACCTTCTCCCACCTAGATTACAAGTTCTAATCAAGCTAATTTACCCAAATCACTTTCAAACTATGTGCTGATATAACACTTGCAGAACCGGCAGGTTCTCTTTATTGCCATTTCAGCCTGAGGCCTTTTCAACTATTGTTGGGATTTGAAAGGGATAGGGGGGGAAAGGCTTAAGAAGAAAGGTGTGGTCTTACTTACTCAAGGTTACGCATGTTAAAGCATACATTAAGACTGGTTGGCGCGAATAAGGTGTGGCCAAATAATGAGGAACTGGTCAATTACAAATTAACATGTGTCAAGTCTTAAACTGAATTAGGTTGAGAGGAAGCAGTCATACCTGCAGCTTCCAGTAGAGCTTCAAGTCGAGCCTGTGTCTCTGGATCAACAGTCCTCAAATCTACTCCATCTGTGGCGCTTGACAAAAGCAACTCTGAAGCTGTCTTCATGATTGGGTTATCCAGGTCCTCCTGGTCCAAAATGAAGGACTCCACCTGGAAGAGGTAGAGAGAGGAGGGTAGAAGAACCATTAGTTAGTTTATGATCAACATCTGTAATGTATATAGAGTCTAAACCTTGACCAGGGTTTGTGAAAAAGAAAAACTCATGAGAAATTCTGAAAACATTGTAGATGTATTATGTTATTTGCACTAGCGCTGCCGGAATGAGTCCTAAAACCAATTAATGAGTTTGCATTTTTCTCACGTTAATGCAACCTTTGTGTAGTTTATTTAGCTTTTTATTTCTTCCGATTGCATTTACGCTTCAATAATCATAAAAGTGGTTTTCGTTTGTGAAATGTATCTTTCTGAAGAAAATGTTTGAGCATCATAAACGATTGATTGCTAGAGCTACTCGAGCTAATCCCATTTGCTTTTTGTAGAGGGAACCAGAGCGATGCTAACTTCCAGGTAGCCTAACAAAATAAGTCATGCCTGCAGGTCTCTATACCTCATTTATTAGTTCCATTATCCTGTATAGAATTTGCCCCAAACTACCAGCTATTAAAAGAACCAGGCATACTGCCCTTGTTTATTTACGCTTTCATTAAACCGAGAGACATCAAAAAGGAGCGCAGGGATGAGCTGGTCAAAGCAAAGGGAGTGCTACGGCCAGGAATTAAAACCCTGGCACACATGGAGAGATTCAGCTGAGTGCCAGCTGCCAAAGTACAGCACTGCAGCCTCATACCTGAGCTCTGGCCCTGTTGGCTATCATCTATTTCAGTCAGTATTAAGGATTTTAGGCTGCCAAAAAAACAAGTTGGTTAACATAATAAAAACAAACTTTACTAAAAAAGAATGTTTAATTTACTTCCAAGTGTAGCTGTATATATTTGTTCCCTAGAAATTGCAGCTTTATTCACATATGTTTCTGTAGAGTAGAACTTATCATTTGATCAGAATTAAAAATTTAGTAATGTTCTAATAAAAAGAAGAAAAAAGATGTTGTAAACACTATAAACACATCAGAAAACAAAAATTAATGCAAACAAACTGCAAAAAAAAGCTTGAGTAGACTTGTTTATATTTAGTCTATTCAGAGTAACTGCTGGTTCAATTCCTGTGTTTCAAATTTTAGAGGTGGGACTCAAGTAACTCCTTAGTTGCACCGCAGTTAGTTGTGAAATTAACTCACTGTATATTTTGGTACACAGGTGGAATTAATCTGAAAGCGAGCCACATCTAACTACATGTAATGGAATCTCCATAAAACTATGCAATAAAAAACTGCAATACCCCAACTCAAGAAATAGACTGAAGAGAGGCCAAATTAAATGTACCGATTGGAGCTCTTAATTTATGTCTTATTCGCACTACTGACTTCAATACAGTGTACTACAGATTGTAATTTCTTAAGAATTGTTTTAAGTTAATCATGCATCCTTCATAGTACCAAGGTATACTGAGATGACAAATATGACAGACATCACAACTAACTCAGCCTACCTACCATTTGAGATTTTAACACAATACTAAGATTAAGAATAAATCACAGGCATTCACATGATGCAACAGTTTGGAAAATAACCTTTGACAAAAACTGTAACAGTCACAATCCCTGTCTATGTCCTTCCATAAACTGCAGCAGGCTTTCAGGGCCTGTCCCACAGAGCCAATGTTGAGAGAGAGTCAGCATTCAGCAATGTGGAGGAATTCAGCTATACGATAGGAACGCAGGGTAAAACAACCCATGGGGGATGTAGTTCTACGAAGGCCTTTATAATCAACAATGGACATCAGTCTCCCCTATTAATGAACTACAGTTCCCACAGTGTTGGTATCCAGAGAGCTGGAAAGGCCTAGAATGGCATCTGCTTAATCCTGGGGCTCAGATTTTAGCTACTGCCCAGAGCAGCAAGGTCTCCACTGGGGTAAGGCACCACAACAAACACTCCCTTTAAGCCTCAAATAGAGGGCTGGGTGAGCGAAGAAACATGACACGAAGGACACACATTTGCAATTTGATTCAATTAAATTGCCCGAGATGCGATTGTCCAACTTGATATTTTCTTCTCCTGCTACTACACAGCTGATGCTCATACAGAAACGGCCAGGCTATATTGACATTGGCATCAGCCGACGTTTTCACTGTCATAGTTGAGACAGACAGCCCTTTGGTCACATATTAGTAAATTATAATAGACACAGCTCAACAGGTAATGTGCATTGCACAGAGGTGTCAATTCCGTCTCCACACCCATAACTTCCTAAAGATAGTGTGTCTGAAAGTACATACCGTACCACCTTTAAGATGACAATAAATATTACGTTACCAGGAAATGGACATTAAACCGAGACCGTTGATACATTATTGCAAAGTGTATTTTAGCTATCCAACGTTAGCAATCTGGCAAGTTTGTCTGCTGCAGTTATACGATACACGTGAGCAAGATAACATGACAATAGTATGTCTGAGAGGTCTTAACATCGTGAAAATGACAGACACGACTGGCACTATAGATGGTTTTGTTACGACAAAGTAGTTTTTGTTGAAATTGCAAAATGAAAATGGGTTTGAGGTGGGTTTGCTCACATGGTCACAAAAAGGTGATTTTAAAAAAGGGGGCATTAAATGTGTGCTAGTGACACATATTTTTGCATGATACGTGTATCCATCCGAGCTAATGTACAACATGTCTGCAGTATGTCCAGCTGGGGAGGAGATGCCATCACACCTGTCCCCCTGTGTGACTGCCAGCACATGGAAAGTTGGACACCTCTCAACATGAACTCTAGCTGCTCTCAATTGTGACAACGCAGTCAAGTTGGCACAGGGCTGGTTTCCTTTAAATTATCTATAATAAAAAAAAAAATTAGAGGAGGGTGGGAAAGAAACTTCGGATCAGAGTCAATTTACATGATTTTTTTTTTTTTTTTTTTTTTTTTTTGTGTGTGTTAAAGTGACGTAATTGCACCATAACTAAAGAAATGGCAGATAGTGAGGCGGCCGTGGACGTCCCCGGGTTCACGGTCCTCTCACACACTGGAGAGCTGTTTATGAAAGAAGAAGAAGAAGGAGAAGAAGAAGAAGGAGATGTAAACTTGTGATGTGTGTTTGCGAGACGACAGCAGGCTGAGCGAGGCCGTCGTCTCCTCCACCCCGAGCTAGGCCTCGCTCACAGCCTACCGCGTCTCCCCGCTCCGCGTGAACCACCGCCCCGCAGGTCCTCCGTACAAACCCCCCTCACACACCACCTGCACCACCTGCACCCCGACACCGACCCGGGGCTGCGGCGAAGCACTGGTTTATATCATGTACGGGCCTGAGAGGAGGAGGAGGAGGAGGAGGGGTGGATGCCAACTGCGAGCTAAATCGCTAGCTGGAATGTTACATAGGCTTAGCTACCTAGCCTAGCCTAGCCTAGCTTTAGCCTAGCTTTAGCTTAGCTACCTCGGAAACCTCGTCTTCGTCGCTGCCGGATCCCGGACCCGAGGAGAGGACGGCCGCGGCCGCTAGTTTGAAATCCAGTCTCTCCGCTGCAGGCCCGCCTGGGTCGCCGTATAAGCGCACTTTCTTCCCACCCACACCGATCCCAATGCCCCCTAGTCCGGCTCCTCCCGGTGTCGCTCCTACCCCCATCCCTGCCACTGGGGAGCGAGGAGTCACCGAGTCAATCTCGTCCTCGAAGCCGTCCGTCAGCATTGCCGTCCCGGCTACTGCATCCTGCATACTTATGTTCACGATACTGCTTAGTCGTTGACTTAAACGTCCGTCCAGGCTCTTTCTTTTTTGGATATGTCCGTGATTTTACTTCAGGGAATCCAGAAACTCTCCCGAAGCGAGGGTTGAGGAGGATCTCTTTCCCCCAGCCATTAACTTTCTAACAACCTAACCCGATACGCACTGTTTCTCAATGCGACCGCCCCCTGTAGGAAATCCTGATCACCCCATTGGCTGAGCCGGGTGGAACTCTGCTTCCCATTGGTCAGATTTAACGCTCGTCATTCATGAGACCGCAACGTCATGTTAGGTTTACCAATATCACGAGGCTGTAGAAGGAACGTGAAGACATGACTTGGTAGGCCAACTTCACTGGTAGCTAGCGTTACTAGTTCATGTAAACTCTTACTGGGAATCACCTACATGCAAGGGGATGATGGGAGAGTCAATTGGCACCTGTTGTGCATTTATAGCATCCATTTTATTTGATTTTAAATGCCGGAGAATGGCAGCAGCTGAACCTCACACATTTCATATGCTGCAGTTTATGTGGCTTTAATTCGTTCATGAACATTAGATTAGAATTAGGAGAAATAGAAGGGGGGCATTTAAAGGGGCATTGGTGTGAGACAAAACATGCACAAGAACACAGAATAAAAAGAAAAAAAACATTGGTCACCTTGGATCATGATCACATTTGATATCTGAAAATAATTGCTTACCTATATATTTTACTGCAGATAAGGAACACATAATCCCATGCTATCCGTTAGCCTATTACATTACAGTCATTTAGCAGACGCTTTTATCCAAAGCGACTTACAATAAGTGTATTCAACATAGGTATTCAAGAGAACTACTCGTCACCAGAAGTCATAAGTGCATCTCCTTTCTTAAACAAGCGTCTAAGAGCATAAACCAGAGCAAAAGTACAGTGCATAAACAAACTAATACGAATACAATAAGTGCAGAAACAAACTAATACGAATACAATAAGTGCAACAAACTAATACGAATACAATAAGTATTGTGTATTCCTAGATGACTTAGGCATGTAATAGAGACAAAAACACACGTGAGTTTCACCAGTGACTTCACCCACAAATATCAAACATTTCCAAACCATTGAAGCAAACTACCCTGCTTTGAAGTACCCCTCTGAATAGTTTCAGTCGACAAAGTTTCTAGAATGCCTTTCCTCTTTGTAAGTTGTTGTTAGTTATATTTTTTTTATTAGGTAAGGAAAAAGTATGTGTGGGTTTTTCATTGATGGAACATTTATTTTTGTCAACTCCAGTGATTGCATAATCAAAAAGAGTCGGATCTCATTGTAAATGTGTCTGTTTCCCTCCTAGGATGCATTTGCATGAAAATGAATATGTCATTGAATTAGATTTGACTAAATACACAAGAGAACACAAATTTGTCTATTTGTATACTAACATGTAGTAAACTGTTACATTTATACTGTTTGATAATCTTCATAATTATTGTAACCATCTGTTTTCTTTTTAACATTGTGTATTTCAAATTCATGTAGCAGAACTGGAAGATCCATCTGGATACTTAACTTAAGTAAATAAGCAGCAATATTTCACTATAGAAATAACCCACGAGAACTTCTGAACTCCCAAGTTTCCTAATGTACAAGTAAACATGTATTACTTAAAATGTATCTAAGAATCAAAAGTAAATACACTGTAGAATGTGACATTAATGATTTATTGATTATGGTCAAGTAGTATCTTGAAGGACACGTATTATGCACATCTCCAGGTTCATACTGGTATTTTGTATTTCTGCTAAAACACGTTGACATGACAACACTAAAAAAACTCATTCCTCATAATTTATTACTTATTGCAAAGTAACTAGTAAGAGCAAAAATTGCTACATTTCCCAATTATGTGTATTTGGAGTATATACAAAAAACAGAAAATAAAACCACTCAAGTCAAGAACAAGTACTTAAAAACTATTCTTAATTACATTACTTTAATTCATTTGTTCAACTTTCAATCTGTCACCTTCTGCCTCTGAGATAGGCCTACACAAAGTAATTCCTGGAGGTAACCATTATTATAGTGTCCTGCAACTGACGACTATAAGCTTCTCTAAAAGCAGGAGGAGGTGACATGCCTTGCTAAAAGGCACTTCAGAAGTTGCAGAAGAAAGGGAAATTTCTCCTGCATCAATCTTTTCAGGTGATCCACTGATTTCAACAAGTTACCCATGGGCTTACTTGCATGCCTTTTTGGCTGCCACAACACAAACCAACACATGTGTTTAGCTGGTTGTTAATAATGTAAGTGCTGCTCGTTCATAAGTCCCGTCAACATGTTAAACTGATGATAGTTCAGTCACATTTGTCACAAAACCATCAGCAAAGGCTCAATAAGCTAAGGCTAACAAGCTTACTGTTTATGATTTTTTTACATGGCTGTGATCAACATGAGCTCCATTTGTCTTTGGTATGAAACGTGACCTCTGGAGGACACATGTTCTGCCGTAAAATAAGTTAAAAGGCATTGCATGTGACAGACCACTGTAGACGAAATGACTTGAAACCAAAGGCCTGGAGATGCACCCGGCCAGCCAGGGCCTCGGGCGGCGACGTCATCATTTCTGGGCGTGGTCTCCAGCTAAACGGATCTGATTGGCTATCCCCCCGGTTGCCAGGTATATGCAACATCCCGCATTTCCCGTCAATCCCAACCGCAGGATTATAACAAATAACAGGGGGGTTTAGCAAAATCGGAACCACTGGAATTTGATAGGATTGAAAACCCACAAAGAGACTAAAACCTATAACAGTAGTACTCCAAGTATTTCATGCTGTTGAATAACGTGATTGCGTTGCCCTTTGGAAAGTGGGTCTCTTTGTGGTGTCTGAAAGGGGGGTACTCAGAGAGTTCAGGCAACCCAACGCGAGGTTTCAGCTGCATCACGCAGGTCTGCTCACACACACTCCGGCGTGCGGCATCTACGTTTGTACCAAGGTAACGTGACTACTGTGGATATTGTTCAAATTGCTTTTTGCCTAAATGAAACTTAGACTTTGCCTTCTTAAACAGCACAACGTAGCCACTGGTGCGTGCGGCACATGTGGTTATTATCCCGTTAGCTAGCCGATGCTAGCTGTTAGCAGTGATAACATGGCGCCGGGTGAGAGGCCCGCTTTTGTTCTCCTGCCCGGGTGCGGTGGTGAGCGTGCGGTGGTGAGCGTGCGGGGGGCCACGCGCTGTGTCTGAAATGAATTACTGACCCTCCATGTGGCTCCTGGGGACTTTTACTAAAGTATCTAAACGCGTTTGGTCCCCGCATGGCGGCGGATGAACGTAGCTTTTAGCCTCGCAGTGTGTTGCTAAAGTTAGCCGGTCACGAGCACCAGTCCCGCGCTCGCGCTTTTTTTTTTTTTTAACCCGCACGTGCAATTGTCTTGATTGATTGCGATTCATGTTTTTAGACCTAAACAGTCTGTTGCATTGTAGAAGCTTTTAATGCAACATATACTGGATAGCCTTTGCAAACGGCCTGTAGATGGCACTGAAAACTGCTGCTAATCCACATTAATGTGACACAGGCCCATTGATGCCCAGGTTAAAGTCAGTAATGGGGTTTCCCTTTTGAGAAGGTACAAGCATGTCACATTAATACCTTAGCCATATAGAAATATATATGTATATGGTTTACCTGCAGATAATGTTAACCAAAATATCATTATATTCCATAAATGTTAGTATTTCCCATTTGTGATGAAAAGCATTTACTAGCACGTGGATGGGAAACACTGTTTTAATAACCCTAATTTGCCTTTGAGGTCAATATAAAGCAGTTCTACTGAAGAATTGTCCCAATATTCAGGATGTGAACACTAGATGAGAAAATGGCAGAGAGACTTGTATATATTCAAGAAGTACTACCCTGAGCCTTCCACTTATTGTCTCTTATAAGTGGCTTTGGATAAAAGCGTCTGCTAAATGACTAATGTAATAAGTAATATGGGGTTAAATACCATGACAGAAGATTGTATCCTTACTACCCACCTTCACTGGCACTACTGATCTATGGTTTGACTGCATTATCTATATAGTTGTATGTGCTGATTTCGCATATTTCCCCCCCCCAGTTTCTGAAAAGTCATGGCCGATGAAGGATATGTGGTACGCATCAGGGGTCTCCCATGGTCCTGCTCAGTGGATGAAGTACAGAGGTTTTTCTCGGGTAAGTATTTCTAGTTTTCTAAGAAGGTATTTCTGTAATTTAAGAAATTTAGAATTGATTTGATAATATACGTTATATATGCAGAGTGCAAAATCATCAGCAATGGAGGTGGCATCCACTTCACCTACACAAGAGAGGGGCGTCCCAGCGGAGAGGCGTTCGTCGAAATGGAGACCGAGGAAGATCTAAAGATTGCAGTGAAGAAGGACAGAGAAACTATGGGTCACAGATATGTCGAGGGTGTGTAAAACTGCTTACAGATAATGACTCCTTTTTTAAGGAATTGTCTAAACTTCATGCTGTGGTGGCTGACTGTTATACGTCCTGTGATACAGTTTTTAAATCCAACAATGTGGAGATGGACTGGGTCATGAAGCACACTGGTCCAAACTGTCCAGAAACAGCAGGAGATGGGCTTGTCCGGCTCCGAGGCCTTCCTTTTGGCTGCAGCAAGGAGGAGATAGTACAGTTTTTCTCAGGTAAAAAAAGCCTTGCTCAGTGGTTGATTTGTAAAACTTCCTCAATGTAAAGTTGGTTTCTTTTTCCCCCCCGATCTTCCTCTTCTTGTTTCCTTTCTCCAATGGACACGTAGCCATTCTTGCATCTGATTTTACAAAGAAGTCGATATGCAATTGGAAAATGATTACCACCCTGATGTATATTACAACATTGTCGTATAGCAGACGTTGTTTTTGAATTTATGATCAGAGAGGAAATGGCGCCAGAAAAGGAAGCAAGTTAGAATTTAAATGGAGGAATTATTTAAAGACTATGTTGAGCTCAGTGGCTGAAATCTGTTATTCAAACACCCTTTCCCATCTTTGCCCATCATATCTATCATAAGCCCATTTTAATCACTTTTTTTTCTCTTTCATTGGGTCTGATGTTGTAAGAAGGCGTAGTTAAATATTTAAGTTGTCTGTGCCTACTGATAATGTACTGATGATGGAATGGGTCCCACTCATCACTGACTAGACAGTCTCTAACCCCAGTACCATTGTTTCCTCCCCCCCCATTTACTCACACCCTTGTCTTTTTGAATACATTATTCTTATAAACACTGTTCGACAAGTTTTAGATTAGTTCCTACTGAGCCAACAGTAATTTTAACTCATGTCACCCACCAGGATCTTTCTCTCTCTCTTCATCAACACACCAATACTATTCCGATGTCCCACACAGTGCCCCTTTCCATATTCTTCCTCTATCCTCTCATTTCTATTTTATCCCCAAAACACAGTAAATATGATTCCTTTAAATGGCCAGTCACTGGATAAAAACTGAACTGGTATGTGTGATGATGTATAGAGTTTTCCATAAGTTTTCTATCTCTCTTTAGAGAAAGTTCTCTCTGTGATTGGGCATGTGATTTAATATGTCCCCTGCTGGGGTTATCTGTCCTTGGGTTGAAGGGTTGGAAATCGTGCCAAATGGGATAACATTGCCGGTGGACATCCAGGGGAGGAGTACGGGGGAGGCCTTCGTGCAGTTTGCTTCACAGGATATAGCTGAAAAGGCTCTAAAGAAACACAAGGAAAGAATAGGGCACAGGTGGGGATGGTTGGTTGGTTGGCTGGATAAGTTGCTTTTCTTATGGTGTGCACCCTTAACATCTGAACGAAATGCAAATCGGACACTACATTAATTAATATTTCCTACAAATGCAAACACAAATTTACCCTGAAATACGGCACACATTCACAATGTTCAATGGGAAGATTAGTGCTTGGGCACCATTCACAAGTATGACACGAGTCGCTAACTAGAGTACATGCTTAATTTTGAGGACAAATGGTGTCTCAGCACTAAACATCAGTCCAGGTTGATCAATGGTAAGGATTCTCCCTGGTGGTAAAATCAGAGGGCCACTGTACACATGGATCTGGAGCCCACTGTCGCAGGTAATGCTTAGTGAGTTGCAGAAGGGTTGGAGCCCTCTCTGTCCCTCTAAAACCAGGAGAATGGCTGTCATGGCAAGGACACAGGATGCTTTATTGAATCAGTTATAAAACTCACTTCAGGTAACTATAAGAAAAGTGTAAAAGTCCATAAGGCCCTCTTGAATTTGGACAGTTTACTTTTTGCAACTCAGTTAATAAGTTGTTCTTTTTTTATTTACTGTATTAGCTAGCATCAAGCACTCTAAGATATTTCTACCTATGGACTACACCATGACAGCATCTGCATAGCCCAGTTGCATCAGTATTGAGCAAATGCAGCCTGGCCTGGGCCGGTTCATTCCCCATGCCCTAATTGTGGTATCTCTATGCTCTCAGGTACATTGAGATCTTCAAGAGTAGCCGTGCTGAGGTGCGGACCCATTACGAACCCCAGCGGAAGCCCATGGGCATGCAGAGACCTGGCCCCTATGACCGGCCCTCGGGTGGTCGCGGCTACAACATGATGGGCCGAGGATCCTATGAGAGAATGCGTCGTGGTGGTGGTGGTGGCGGCGGCGGCGGCGGTGGGGGAGGCGGCGGCGGCTATGGAGGAGGTGGGTGTCCTCATGTGGACTGAATATAAACTGAAATCAGATTTTTAGTTACTGTTTGCAATGGTTTTGGAGCATCACTTACCCTATGTCCCTTCATGCTAACACTGCACAATAAGATTCAAATGTAGAGTCCTCATAAAACCTTGTGTTAATCTAGATTACAAACGTTTAGGTATATCGGATGGACGATATAGCGATGGCGGCTCTTCCTTCCAGAGCACGACAGGCCACTGTGTCCACATGAGGGGCCTGCCCTACAGAGCCACCGAGACAGACATCTACAATGTAAGTCAGAGGAACGACTGCAAAATATCTGTACAACCACTGGAGTGCTGAAATTGCCTTCCCTCTGTGCATATTGCAGATGTGCAGGTCCTATTTTACACAAATATGTTAACGTGTCCATTTTTTTGTATGTCTTAGTTCTTCTCACCATTGAATCCGGTGCGGGTACATATCGAGATCGGCCCAGATGGCCGGGTGACCGGAGAGGCAGATGTAGAGTTTGCAACACACGAAGATGCCGTTGCAGCCATGTCCAAAGACAAAGCTAACATGCGTGAGTTTGAAATTCGTGATTTTAAAAACTTCAACCCTGTGACTGAGTTTTCATATTGACGGTTATGGTTTCTCTCGCTGCCCCTCAGAGCACCGCTACGTGGAGCTGTTCTTGAACTCAACGGCAGGTGGAAGTAACGGAGCCTACAGCAGCCAGATGATGGGTGGCATGGGTGAGTTTCCGAGACAAGTGGCGTATGTTGTTTGGGTGAAAATGCTTGCACAAAATCAGCACAGCATCTATAAATAGTTAGGATTCTGTAAGTCTTTCTGAACCGGATGTGATCTGTCTCCTCTACAGGGAACCAGTCGTCTTACAGCGGTGGCCAGCTGAGCTCAGGGTATTCCGGTGGATACAGCAGCCAGGGCAATATGGGCGGCTACAGTGACTACAGTGAGTGTCGGCTCTATTATAATAGGTTTCCTCTACATTTACACTAAAGTGAAACCTTTCCTGCTTTGAAACCACTTATTAAATGCAAAATCAAGTATTACTATGTACCATAGCAAACCCTGAGGACAAAACGTTGGCTGTATATTTGTTTTAGTTTGAAAGGACATAATTGCATTGTGTTTCTGTGTATGACACCTTGAGGAACTACTCGGTCCTATAGTTTGTATTCTCTCTCTTGTTAGGTAACCAGGGCGGAATGGGAAGCAGTTACTACGGCGGAGGAGGAGGAGGAAGCAGAGGCTCTATGAATGGACTGAGCGGGGGATGGGGAATGTAGATTATTTTCCTTAATTTGATGTTGTTTTTTTTAACTCAGCATTTTGCTGGAAGGACTGGAAATGCAAGTCTCACCTAGTTAACATAGGGTAGGGTCAGGTGAGGTTATGAAAATATTGAGGGGGTAGGGTTTGTATTTTTTTTAAGTGGATGATCTTCAGAGAGAAGTGAGATCATCTGGTGTCACTAAGTGTCAGAGCGAAGCGCTGTTTGTCTTCCCCATTCCTCACAGATTTACATGTTCATTACAAGGAAGTGTGTTGTTTTTGTTATTGTTCTCCATAAACCTGGCTGTTCCCCAATGTTAACTCATCCTGTGCTGGTGGTGTTAACATTCATTTCAATGTCTGAGTTCATGAACAAAACAAAAAATCTGAAAGTGTCTGGTATTTACTGATGTTTCGACCTTGTTTCACCTTCTACATAAGCCTTTTTTTTTTTTTTTTAATTTCCAGTTAAACTGTTAATCCGCATTGAAATTTGAGTCTTCACATGGTCAAAGCATGTTCTGTTCTCTAAAGGTATGATTGATTCTTATTTTATTTTTCTGGATGAGGGCTATGCCGAGGGCAAGTGAATTTCAAATCTGCTGACATGAAGGTTTCTACTGCTTCAAATGCTATTTGTATTTCCTGTGCACAAAGTGAATAAACTAGTCTGGAATATCTAATTGAAACAAACATTGCAAAAAAGGAGGTTTTATTCATTTATCAAATAGCTAGATAAAAAAGTTTTGGTCAGCAACCCCAAATTAATTAAGAAAATGGCTTTGTAGCAGTTGACACAATCCACAAAACCCTTTAGTAATAATACATTCTAAAATAGATTTGTTAACATTCTACAGTCATTTATACAATGATTTTGCATGTAACAGCACTGGGGCCATAGCTGTAAAGATTTAGTAGATGCATGACAAGTATGAATATTATGGAAGTGAAGTACACTGGTTCACCATCAGGATCACACTAATAATCCTCAGTAACCAACAGTATTGTTGGGACCTCAACGTAATGTAAAACCACCATTTGAATAACTACACAATTTAAAATAGTCGATTTGTCAATTACCAAATTATTGTTATTCCAGCCAAAACAAACATAAATCACATAAATATCCTAAATTATTTCAACCTCTAAGCAAACTCAAGTCTCAACATCGTATGCATAAACTATATCAGCTCATCCCATCAGTGTTAAAAGGTGGCCCTTAACTTAATACAGATGAACCAATGCTCCTGAATTTCAGGCAACAGTGGAAATGGAACATCAAATCACATTTTGCTTAGATTTGATGACATTCTTCTAACTCAATAACTTCCAAAACATAGTGGGTGAGTATGTGCAGCTGTAGGAGAAACATCACAGCTTGTAGGTGTTTTGTCAGGAACCTGTGGAGGAGCTTCTCTGCAGCAGGAGGGCGTGGCACACATCGCACACCCTCACGGGCCGGGGGTAGGACGGTAAGGCCAGCTCATTACTGGAACAGGTGTTGCAGTAGATGTCTCCACAGTTTCTACAGTGGTGCTGCAACACAAACATGGACACCTCCTTGACATTGCTGTGAAGACACATAATAGAAGTACAACTAAAATGCAATGAAGAAAAAAAAGGCTACCTTTCTGCGTGCGATGGAGAACTCCTTCTCGCATTGCTTGCATTGAGTTGCCTCATCGTCTTTAAGCCAGGCGTGGCCCTGATGGGAGCAACGAAAAACATACAAGATAGGACTGATCAGGATCTTTTTCAAATTATACCGCATCAATCTTACTAGTAGACCATTCTTCACATTGTACCTTTAGAGCTTTGTTGACCTCCTTGAAGTCCTCCATCTTAAGTTTGGACCTTTGACAAAGATGAAAGCAACACAAAGCCTCGTGAAATGAAATGGTACACGTTTTCACACAAAAGAAAAGATGATAAAATAAGAAGTACTGACTGGCTGAGGTGCTGCCCCATCTCCTGTAGAGCCTGCTCCTGCTGCCCACATGTCTG